>NC_139810.1:985000-1015000 GCF_963457635.1 Microchirus variegatus | reverse complement strand
GTTTGTAAATGTGCGTGTGAAGCCGACACTTGTTGCTCCACACACTCAGGTAAGCGCAGACTCTGTGGCGCAGTCTGGTGCGCACATGGCACCGAGGACGCAGCGCGCAGCATGGAGCCTCGCGCAGGAGAATCAAAGCTGCTGAACTAAACTCTGCTGCTGCCACTTTTTTTTATTTTTTTTTACCCCCCCCCCCCCTCACCCCGAAAAACATTTTGGAAAGTTAAAAAGGGAAACAGAGAAAAAGAGCGCAGAGTGATCCATGTTGCGGTTAAAGCACATTCTGAGCCTCCGGGCGCCGCGGACGCGGAGCTGCGCTTCGCCGGGAGTCAGACTCTCATCCCGGGCTCCTTCGTGCCAAAGCCCCGCCGCCAGCTCCAGGATTTACTGTGCGTGTTTGCTGCTGCTGCTGCTGCTCACACCGCGGGTGGACTCTTCATGGTGGTGAGTCATCATCATCATCACCATCATCACCATCATCATCATCATCATCATACAACCACACAGTTTTATTTTGAAAAACAGTGATTATGATATTTATAATCATTAAGAGTCCAGACCGGGACTGAGCCTTTAATCCTCGACCTGTCAACGAGTTTAACTCATGATGACGATTTTAATCCATTTTCCAAAAAAACACATTCCAATTAAAATATGTTTCCATTAAATAAGGATTTGTATCCTTTAATTTATTGAAGAAGAAAGTTTTTTTTTTTCCTCCTCCTCATTTTGATGAAAATGATCAGGCTTATTTTTTTTATTTTTAGATTGAATTTATGAAAAAACACAACTTGTGCGTTCAAGTTTAATGTGTTTTTTCTTTTTCTTTTAAAGAAAAAGCAAAAATCCTCAAATCTTGAGTTAAATGAGAATAAATAAGCTTTAATTATGATTTAGTTTCTTCTTGTTTCACTGTGTTGGCTCCATAATAATAATGATAATAATGATTGCTATTAGTATTATTATTATTATTATTATACTAATAAAGTGATAAATGCAGTTTATGAGTGCTGTGTTCAGCTCAGCTGGAGACAAAGCAGGGAGTCATTAAATCACCAGGTACACACACACACACACACACACACACACACACACACACACACACACACACACACACACTAATAACTTCACTTAAATACCACAAAGTCAGTCATGTAGATCATAGATGAACCAAAGATCTCACTGCTCAAAAACATACATGAAATTGTGTGTGTGTGTGTGCGTGTGTGTGTGTGTGTGTGTGTGTGTTGATACAGGCAGATCTGGAGCTTTATCGTTATGGGATGTCCCATTTGCTTAAAAGAATTTGATTAACAGCACTTAATCAATAATCTAATGATTGTGGTTCTCACACTGTGGTATGTGGACCACCAGTGGTACGTGAGCTTCCTATAATAATAATAATAATAATAATAATAATCTGAAACCAGGGTATGTGATCAGAGAGGATCTGTAGAAAATGATTATATTATAATAATAATAATATAATATATGTCATACAAATGTTGCCATAAAGAGAGACGTATATGATGTGGCCCCAAAATAACTGCTTTAAAATGTTAAAGTACGACGTCCTAAAAGGTTGTGAGGTGAAAATGTTTTTTATTGATTATAATAATATTGATTTTATTGTTAATGTAGTGATAGGTTTAAAAGAAAACATTTTTCCCAAAACAAACCTCAAGGTTTCAAAAAAGTCACAATAAGTCGATCGTTATTATTGAGCTAAATCTGTAGCAGCTACTGAGGCTAAAGCTGCTAACGTCAAACATCACTGTCACAGTATCTGGCGTCATTAGCTGCTAACGTCAAACATCACTGTCACAGTATCTGGCATCATTAGCTGCTAACGTCAAACGTCACTGTGACCGTATCTGGCTCCATTAGCTGCTAACATCACTGTCACAGTATCTGGCTACATTAGCTGCTAACGTCAAACATCACTGTCACAGTATCTGGCTACATTAGCTGATTACGTCAAACATCGTGACAGTATCTGGCTACATTAGCTGCTAACATCACTGTCACTGTATCTTGCTACATTAGCTGCTAACGTCAAACATCACTGTCACAGTATCTGGCTACATTAGCTGCTAACATCACTGTCACTGTATCTGGCTACATTAGCTGCTAACGTCAAACATCATTGTGACAGTATCTAGCTATATTAGCTGCTAACGTCAAACATCACTGTGACAGTATCTGGCTATATTAGCTGCTAACATCAAACATCACTGTGACAGTACCTGGCTACGTTAGCTGCTAACGTCAAACATCATTGTGACAGTATCTGGCTATATTAGCTGCTAACGTCAAACATCACTGTGACAGTATCTGGCTACATTAGCTGCTAACGTCACTGTCACAGTATCTGGCTACATTAGCTGCTAACATCAAACATCACTGTCACAGTATCTGGCTAAATTAGCTGCTAACGTCACAATTTTTGACGTAAAAGTAGCAGCTAATATCAAACACGAATGCTTTGGTTACAGCTACAGAAGATGCTAATGTTAAACATTGATGCTATAGTATCTGACTACTGTTAACAACATCAAACATTAAGTATCTGGCCGCATTAGCAATAGCTACTAACTGCACTACCTAGCTAGTTTAGCTGCTAATGCCAAGCACTGATGTGATTACTGACGCAGATTTAGTAGAATTTAAAATTTGCTTGTTGTCCTAATTATTATTATTATCATTTATTTGTCAAATAAATAATCTGAGTGTGATTTAAAGCAGAATGTTCAGATTATTGCAGTCACAGCCCCAGATTATTTCCCCCCGTCTTTACAGCGTGTTGGTTTAGACCCGTGGATGCAGATTTACGCTGCTATAAAACCACCAGTCGGAGAGAAAATGAAGTGTGAATCGCTGCTCTGGCTTTTTTACTCCTTTGATGAGCACTCTCCTCTTCTTCCTCCTCCTCCTCCACCTCCTCCTCCTCGTAAAACACGACCACACAGCTTCACGCTCCCCGTGACCTCGGCAGAGACGATCTCACCAGATCAAGATCAGGTTTTTGAAGCGTATTTTCGAAAAGTGTCCCTGTTTGGGTTCCCACAGGTCCTTGAAATCCTTGAAAGTTTTTGAAAATGCCCTTAAATAGACATGAGTCATTGAAAGTGCTTCAAATGTTGTGCAGGGAAGAAGTGAAGTTGATATTGTCCCCAAAAGGGTTCTCATGGGTCCTTGAAATCCTTGAAAGTTTGTGAATTTGAGAAAAAAATTTCAAGGCCCTTTTAAGTTTTTTTTTTAAAGAAAGTGCTTGAATTTTATACAAGAAAGAAGTGAAGTTGATATTGGTAAACGTCTCTTGCCACTGGTGTCCCTGTCAAGGTTCCCACAGGTCCTTGAAGTCCTTGAAAGTTTTTGAAAATGCCCTTAAATAGACATGAGTCATTGAAAGTGCTTCGAATATTGTGCAGGAAAGAAGTGAAGTTGATATTGTCCCCAAAAGGGTTCTCATGGGTCCTTGAAATCCTTGAAAGTTTGTGAATTTGAGAAAAAATATCAAGGCCCTTGAAAGTTTTTGAAAATGTCCTTAAACAGACATGAGTCTTTGAAAGTGCTTGAATGTTGTGCAGGAAAGAAGTGAAGTTGATGTTGTTCCCTTAAGGGTTCTCATGGGTCCTTGAAATCCTTGAGAGTCTGTGAATTTGAAAAAAAAAAAATATGAAGGCCCTTGAAAGTTTTTGAAAATGCCTTTAAATAGACATGGGTCATTGAAAGTGCTTGAATTTTGAAGTTGATATCTAGGTAAACGTCTCCTGTCACTGGTGTCCTTGTCCGGGTTCCGACGGGTCCTTGAAGTCCTTGAAGGTTTTGGAATTTGAACATTGTTTTTCAAGGCCCTTGAACGTTTTTGAAAATAACCCTTTCAATTAACATGGGTCATTGAAAGTGCTTGAAGTTGATATTTAGGTGAATGTCTCCTGTCACTGGTGTCCCTGTCCGGGTTCCGACAGGTCCTTGAAGTCCTTGAAAGTTTTTGAATTTGAACAATGTTTTTCAAGGCCCTTGAAAACAAAAACTCACTTTCATGGAGAGACATCAGGGACAGAGAGGACGAGAGAGAGGCGGAGTCTTGGTTTGACAGGATTATTGGAGACGTCAGACTCCTCTGATCTCACACACACACACACACACACACACACACACACACACACACACACGCGCCCCCACACACGCGCACACACACACACGCACACACACACACAGAGGTTAAGTGCTTATTTATTTGCACAGTAAATGGTTTCCTCTCCTCTTACTCACAAAAACCTTAAACTGTTAAGTGAAGTGTGTGTGTGTGTGTGTGTGTGTGTGTGTGTGTGTGTGTGTGTGTGTGTGTGTGTGTGTGTGTGTGTGTGTGTGTGTGTGGGCACTTACACTTTGTCTATTTAGCTGTAAATCACTGTAATCCAGTTCCAGTGCAGATTAGAGATGGAGCGATCTGGTTTTAGTCACTTATATAATAATAATATTTAAAAAAACAACAGCTTATGTAAAAGCGTATGTCTATATTTAAATCAAATAAAAATAAAACATTTTAACCTGGAAACATGAAGTTCCAGGTGGGATTTTTAAACCTCCAAGCTCTCCCACACCAAAGTCACTCACTCTCCCACACCAAAGTCACTCACTCTCCCACACCAAAGTCACTCACTCTCCCGCACCAAAGTCACTCACTCTCCCGCACCAAAGTCACTCACTCTCCCGCACCAAAGTCACTCACTCTCCCGCACCAAAGTCACTCACTGTCCCGCACCAAAGTCACTCACTCTCCCGCACCAAAGTCACTCACTCTGCCACACCAAAGTCACTCACTCTCCCACACCAAAGTCACTCACTCTCCCACACCAAAGTCACTCACTCTCACTCTCCCACACCAAAGTCACTCACTCTCCCACACCAAAGTCACTCGCTCTCCCACACAGTCACTCACTCTCCCACACCAAAGTCACTCACTCTCACTCTCCCACACCAAAGTCACTCACTCTCCCGCACCAAAGTCACTCACTCTCCCACACCAAAGTCACTCACTCTCCCACACCAAAGTCACTCACTCTCACACACCAAAGCCACTCACTCTCTCACACCAAAGTCACTCACTCTCTCACACCAAAGTCACTCACTCGCCCACACCAAAGTCACTCACTCTCCTCACACCAAAGTCACTCACTCTCACACACCAAAGTCACTCACTCTCCCACACCAAAGTCACTCACTCTGCCACACCAAAGTCACTCATTCTCCTCACACCAAAGTCACACACTCTCCCACACCAAAGTCACTCACTTTGAGTGACACAAAGTGACCACACGAGGCAGCAGAGGACCAGCAGCTCCTGTGTCCCTGTGATGTTAAAATCACTGGTTTTCTCTATGGGCTTTGGTGTGGGAGAGTGAGTGGTTTACAAACTTCAGTTTCCTGTTGTTAAAGTCTGTCAGTCTGTTTCCTTGTATCTTGTATCATGCTAGCACACTGATGTCTCCTTCTTAGCTTCTTAGCTTAGCATTTAGCATTTTTATCAAACTACAGCTAAGGCTAATGTTTTCTGATTGTGTGTGTAGTATTGACACATAACAAGTGCTCAGTCGGCTAAACCTAGAACCAGGTCGACACAAGGAAAACAGTTTGTAAACTCACTCACTCTCCCGCACCAAAGTCACTAACTCTCCAACACCAAAGTCACTCACTCTCCCACACCAAAGTCACTCACTCTCCCACACCAAAGTCCATAGAGTAAACCAGTGATTTTAACATCACAGCACACAGGAGTTCACAGGAGTTGTTGATCCACTGCTGCCTCCATCACTAACTTACAATGACTGATTCTGTTTAATTCGGCTTTTAAAATAATACATTTAGACTTAACTCAGTGACACAAAGTGACCACACGAGGCAGCAGAGGACCAGCAGCTCCTGTGTCCCTGTGAGCTAAAATCACTGATTTTCTCTATGGACTTTGGTGTGGGAGAGTGAGCGGTTTACAAACATCTCCTCGCTAACATCAGGATTTACGAGGCTAACCGTGTCACTGCGTCCTCAGGTACATCGGAGCTCTCGGCGCTCGCGTCATCTGCGACAACATCCCGGGTTTGGTGAACAAGCAGCGGCAGCTGTGTCAGCGTCACCCCGACATCATGCAGGCCATCGGGGAGGGAACCAAGGAGTGGATCAGGGAGTGTCAGCACCAGTTCAGACACCACCGCTGGAACTGCAGCACACTGGACCGGGACCACACTGTGTTTGGACGAGTCCTGCTGCGCAGTGAGTCTGTGTGTGTGTGTGTGTGTGTGTGTGTGTGTGTGTGTGTGTGTGTGTGTGTGTGTGTGTGTGTGTGAATCTTAAAACATCTGCCTCATCTGCTGCAGACAAACAGCCCTTTTATTTAATCTTCTCTTCTCCCTCTCCTGCGTCTCCAAGCGGTCTCTTCATATCTAAAGCAGACTGGATCATTTCTCTACATGTTTTATCCCCACATAAAAATAATGATCTTTATGACGAGGATACAGTCACGATGAAGTGCAAGTGATCTGAGTGAAACGTGGTGACTCTGAAGAGCAGAGCGCACTTTTCATCGTTTTCACCCTGTGGTCTTAATCTTTGTGTAGAAGACGCTTTAACGCTGTAATTGAGGGAATAACAGATGCATCAGATGAGCTGATGTCTTTAGTTAACTGTTCAAAGAGAGAGAATGTTCTCTGCTGTGAAGTGAATGTCGCGGGGAGTTCATAATCTGATACGTTTAAAGGGTGTGTGTGTGTGTGTGTGTGTGTGTGTGTGTGTGTGTGTGTGTGTGTGTGTGTAGCAGAGGAATAAACAGTAATGTAGATGTAAATATTTAGAGATATTCTCACTGTCAGACAAACAGCGCAGGATTGAACGATGACCAGCACTGTTCTCCTGCTTCTCTTCCTCTTCTCCTCCTCTTCCTCTTCTTCTCTTTCTCCTCTTCCTCCTCCTCTTTCTCCTCTTCCTCCTCTCCTCCTCTCCCTCCCCCTCCTCCTGCTCCTCCTCTTCCTCCTCCTCCTGCTCTTCCTCCTCCTGCTCCTCCTCTACCTCCTCTTCCTCTTCTCTTCCTTTCTCCTCTTCCTACTCTCCACCTCTACCTCCTCCTCTCCTCCTGTACCTCCTCCTCTTCCTCCTCTCCTCTTCTTCCTCCCCCTCCTCCTGCTCCTCCTCTACCTCCTCCTCCTCCTCCTCCCCCTCTCTCTTGCCACAATGGGCAAACACGAGGCATCAGTGGAGAGAAAAAAAATTGTGCTTTTTTTCCACGACGACTGACCAGAAAAAGAGGTGCGTGACGTCATGGCACCGTTAGCTGCATTAGCTCCTTTAGCGATGTTAGCGTTAGCCTACAGTGGAACTGGAGTGGTCTGTTTATTAAAGGAAAAAGAGCAGCGCGAACAAATAACTAGCGTACCTGTGTAACTGCGTAATGTGCCTCTGTTTTTTAAAGGTGCCTTAACGCGGCCCAGCACTAGATACAAACAAAAACATTTAAACGGAAAGAAACTTATGACAGTACCAGACTCAAAGATGCGCGGCCATCTGCCTAGACAGGTTGGGGTGACAGAAAAAATGGTCCAAATGACCCGGACAAGTGACTTCAACTTCTACCAAAGTCATATTCTGGTCACGAGCTTGTACTTCTACTGTAAAAGTATCCCTCTAAGGTACTTTACCTCGTATAACGTGGAGTATTTACGTGACAGTCCTTCTCCGTCTCTGTGTCTCAGGCAGTCGCGAGGCGGCCTTCGTCTACGCCATCTCGTCGGCGGGCGTGGTTTACGCCCTGACGCGCGCCTGCAGCCAGGGGAAGCTGAAGACGTGTCACTGCGACCCGCACAAGCGCGGACGAGCTAGCGACGAGCGCGGCGACTTCGACTGGGGCGGCTGCAGCGACAACATCAACTACGGCATCAAGTTCGCCAAAGCCTTCATCGACGCCAAAGAGAGGACGGTGCGAGACGCCCGAGCGCTCATGAACCTGCACAACAACCGCTGCGGCAGAACGGTGAGTCCACCGCTGGTCCTCTGCTGCCTCGTGTGGTCACTGTGTGTCACTGAGGTCAATCTGAACTGGAGCTGATAATCGATTTTTTATCGATTACCGGATTAATCGTCAAACTATTTTGATCATCGATTAATCGGTTTGAAGCTTAGAACCAGATTTCTGATCGTTTCAGCTTCTTAAATGTGAATATTTTCTTCTTTTATAAAATAAAAAAAATAAAATAGATGCTAGTTAGTTAGCTGGCTAGCTTAGACACATAGATGCTAGTTAGCTGGTTAGCTTAGATACATAGATGCTAGTTAGCTGGTTAGTTTAGATACATAGATACTAGTTAGCAGGCTGTCTAACATACATAGATGCTAGTTAGCTGGCTAACTTAGATACACAGATGCTAGGTAACTGGCCAGGTTAGATACATAGATGGTAGTTATTTGGTTAACTTAGACACATAGATGCTAGTTAGCTGGCTAGCTTACTAGACAGACAGACAGATAGATAGCTAACAAAGATTGATAGAATGATAGTTAGCTAACAGATAGATAGATAGATAGATAGATAGATAGATAGATAGATAGATAGATAGATAGATAGATAGATAGATAGATAGATAGATAGATAGATACTTGTTAGCTGGCTATCTTAGATGCATAGATGCTAGTTAGCTGGCAAGCTTAGATCCATAGATGGTATTTAGCTGGCTGTCTTAGATACATAGATGCTAGTTAGCTGGTTAGCTTAGATACATAGATACTAGTTAGCTGGCTATCTTAGATGCACAGATGTTAGTTGGCTTTCTAGCTGAGATACATAGGTGCTAGTTAACCGGCCACATTAGATACATAGATGCTAGTTAGCTGGTAAGCTTGGATACATAGATACTAGTTAGCTGGCTATCTTAGATGCATAGATGTTAGTTAGCTGGCTAGCTTAGATACATAGATGCTAGTTAGCTGGTTAGCTTAGATACATAGATGCTAGTTAGCTGGTTAGCTTAGATACATAGATACTAGTTAGCTGGCTATCTTAGATGCATAGATGTTAGTTAGCTGGCTAGCTTAGATACATAGATGCTAGTTAACTGGCCAGGTTAGATACATAGATGCTAGTTAGCTGGTTAACTTAGATAACTCAGTGATGGAGGCAGCAGTGGATCAACAACTCTCAGCTGTGTGCTGATGTTAGTCACTGGTTTTCTCTGTGGACTTTGGTGCAGGGAGAGTGAGTGGTTTCTATATATATTTATGTGTCAGAACGTGTGTTTCAGGCAGTGAAGCGCTTCATGAAGCTGAAGTGTAAATGTCACGGCGTGAGCGGCTCGTGCACGCTCAGGACGTGTTGGATGGCCATGTCCGACTTCAGGAAGACGGGCGACTTCCTGAGGAGGAAATACAACGGTGCCATCGAGGTGACGATGAACCAGGACGGGACGGGATTCGCTGTGGCTAACAAAGCCTTCAGGAAGGCGACCAAGAACGACCTGGTCTACTTTGAGAACTCACCCGATTATTGCTTACAGGACAAAGCAGCAGGTGAGAGGCCGGTCGTCACGGTGATGGACCGCAACCTCACTGTGTGTGTGTGTGTGTGTGTGTGTGTGTGTGTGTGTGTTCATGCATGACTGTGTGTGTGTGTGTGTCTCTGTGATGTCTGTGGAAGCTAATATCCTCATCCCCTGAGGACACGTGACCACCTGACCTCTGTCAGTTTCTGTCAACACACACACACACACACACAACCAACCAAACACACACACACAACCATACACAACCAAACGCACACACACACACACAACCAACCAAACACACATGCACACACACACACGCACAACCAGACACACACACAACCAACCAAACGCACACACACACACACACGCACAACCAGACACACACACAACCTCACAACCAAACACACACACACGCACAACCAACCAAACACACACACACAACCAAACACACATGCACACACACACACGCACAACCAGACACACACACAACCTCACAACCAAACACACACACACACACAACCAACCAAACGCACACACACATACACAACCAGACACACACACACAACCAACCAAACACACACACATACACAACCACACGCACAACCAAACACACACACACACACACACACAACCATACACAACCAAACACACACACACACACACAACCAAACACACATACACAACCAAACACACGCACAACTAGACACACACACAACCAACCAAACGCACACACACACACATACACACGCACAACCAAACACACACGCACACCCAACCAAACGCACACACACATACACAACCACACGCACAACCAAACACACACACACAACCAACCAACCAAACACACACACACAACCATACACAACCAAACACACACTCAACCAACCAAACACACATACACAAACATACACAAACAAACGCACACGCACAACCACACAACCACACGCGCACACACACAGCCAAGCACACACGCACAACCAGACACACACACACACACGCACAACCAGACACACACACACACACACATGATGTAGGGCTGCAGCTATTTAATATTTTTGTAATTGAGTATTTCCTCGATTAATTGAGTAATCAGAAAATTAATATTCTTATATTTATTTATTTATTTTTCAAAAAATTAAATAATAATTTTGCGTTATCAAATCAAATCCTGCATAACATAAACGCAGTACAGTTACTCCGGGTAAACTACGTTAAACCAACCAACATCAGTGTTTAAGTTGCGTTAGCGTGTCCCGGCGGCGTTAGCATTAGCAACTGGATGCTATCGGCTCAGACGCTGTGTCATCGAGGACGTTCACAGCGGCTCCACTGCACCGTGTTAGCTTCTCGTCTAACCGTGAAATGATCCAGCATTTACGGTCCGTTTAACTCTCCGTCATCGCACCGGCTGAAACACCCGGGCGTGCGTCTGCTAAAGCGGTCCGTGTGCAACAACGATCCCTGCGCTGAACGGGCCGCATAACGCGATAGAGATAGAAATTAAAGGAATTAAAGGAATTAAAGGAATTACACTGGAGGCAGAGTTACTCAAATTACTCGAGTAATCGTTGCAGCCCTTTTGCGATATGATGACTCCGCCCACGTTGAGGAGGAGGAGGAGGAGCTACACAGTCGTGGAAAAATGTCGTGAGCTGGAACTGGATCATGGAAACGCGACATTCCACCTCCTCTTCCTCCTCCTCTTCCTCACCTTAACACTGGAATCCACAGCCTGGGGACAGAGGCAGCTCACCTCTGTGTGTGTGTGTGTGTGTGTGTGTGTGTGTGTGTGTGTGTGTGTGTGTGTGTGTGTGTGTGTGTGTGTGTGTGTGTGTGTGTGTGTGTCTGAACTAAGCGTAGCTGCAGGGCAGAGTGGGCCTCAGAGTGTGAGAGCCTGTCTGTCTGTCACGCTCCACTGTCCATTTAACCCTCACACACACACTCACACACACACACACACACACACACACACACACACACACACACACACACACACACACACACACACACACACACACACACACACACACACACACACTTCAAAGGGAGCAGTGGCTTGGGAAAGGCAGTGTAACTATAGGTCGCTCTACCAACACTGCATAGTTGTGTGTGTGGGTCTGTTGTTGTTACCAGCAGTGTGTTGTGACAGTTAGCTTCACACACTGAACACCAGCGCTAATCTCTGTGGGTACGACACACACACACACACACACACACACACGCACGCACGCACGCACACACACATACACATACACATACAACCAAACACACACACACACACAACCAAACACACACACACGCATACACACAACCAAACACACACACACACACAACCACACACACACAACCAACCTGCCGCTAACCATGATAACATTAACGCACAACGCCTTAGCTGCATTATCTCCTTTAACGCTGTGAGCTCCGTTAGCGTCTTAAACGTCGTTAGCTTAGTTAGCTGCATTAGCTACTTTAACGCCATTAGTTGCATTATCTCCTTTAACGCCGTTAGCTCCGTTAGCCTCTTTAACGTCGCTAGCTGCGTTAGCTCCTTTTATGCAGTTAACTGTGTTAGCTGCTTTAGTGCCGTTAGCGTTAGCCTACAGCTGAACTGTAGCGGTCTGTTTATCAAAGGAAAAGAGCAGCGCTAACAAATAACCAGCGTACCTGTGTAACTGCGTATGTGTGCCTCTGTCTTTAAAGGTTAGCGTTACTTTAGAGACTCATTTTAACGATCAGGGAGTCACGGAAACACGTCGTGCGCTAACGTGCGTTAACGTTGACGCCGCTAACTGCTGTTTTTCCGCTAGTTTCGCGCTGAAAGTCAAAAATAACGGCGTCACTGCCTTATCATCTTACAGTCGAGACCTCCTGATTCTAAGCGAGGATGGGTTTCCACTAACAGACAGTAGGGGGCAGTGGAGACATTTCAAGCTGTTGAAATTCGAGTGTTTCCTGTAACGCTGTAACACTGTTGTGTGTGTGTGTGTGTGTGTGCGCTCTGCTGCAGGTTCTCTGGGAACAGCCGGCCGCGTCTGCAACAAGACGTCGCGCGGCACCGACGGCTGCGAGGTCATGTGCTGTGGGCGGGGCTACGACACCACGCGGGTCACGCAGACCACCAAGTGCGAGTGCAAGTTCAAGTGGTGCTGCGCCGTGGAGTGCAAGGACTGCGAGGAGGCCGTGGACGTGCACACGTGCAAGGCGCCCAAACGAGCCGAATGGCTGGACCAGACCTGAGGACACGCCCCCCAAAACTCCGCCCCCTCTCCCCCCCCCACCCCCCTTTATGGAGGACGTCCTGTAAGAAACATGGAATTCTGGGAAAAGTTTGTCTGGAGAGTGCGCTGCTGCGTCTGGTTCATCGTTGCATGGCTTGTCTCTTGTGAATCTGGTACCCGTCGATATGAATTATTACCCATAATCCCTCTGTGTGTGAACGGCCCCCCGAGACTGAAAGAAGGGTGGATGGAACACTGTGGCTGCGGATAGGGCGGATGGGGCGGATAGGGCGGATGGGGCGGATAGAGCGGATAGGGCGGATGGGGCGGATAGAGCGGATAGGGCGGATGGGGCGGATAGGGCAGATAGGGCGGATAGAGCGGATGGGGCGGATAGGGCGGATGGGGCGGATAGGGCGGATGGGGAGTTTGCTACTACCCGTCGATATGAATTATTACCCATAATCCCTCTGTGTGTGAACGGCCCCCCGAGACTGAAAGCAGGGTGGATGGAACACTGTGGCTGCGGATGGGGCGGATGGGGCGGATAGGGCGGATAGGGTGGATGGGGAGTCTGCTGCTACCCGTCGATATGAATTATTACCCATAATCCCTCTGTGTGTGAACGGCCCCAGAGCCTGAAAGCAGGGTGGATGGAACACTGTGGCTGCGGATGGGGCGGATAGGGCAGATTGGGCAGATTGGGCGGATGGGGCGGATAGGGCAGATTGGGCAGATTGGGCGGATGGGGCGGATAGAGCGGATGGGGAGTTTGCTGCTTTTGTGACGCTTTAACAGACGCGCGTTACGTGAACTGAGCCTTCGAACATATCCAGTATTATTACTACAACGACATCATCATCATCATCATATACTCACATATTTTTCCGGGGGAAATACACTTCTTCTTCTTCTTCTTTTTTTTTTTTTTTTCTCCCCCTCTTTTTTTTTTAAATCGACCCAAAACAGTTTTTCGCTCAGACTTCTGGGAACAAGTGCACTTTGGGAAGTGGACGCGGAGACGGACGATGAGTAAATGGACGGACAACAACAAAAAAAAATTGATATATTTAAAGTGTTTTGTTGCACTACAGTGACTGACAGACAGAGAGACAGAGAGAGAGAGATTATCGTTTATCGTAAACTATAACCACGTACGTTAGTTTTTCCGCATGTTTAAGCCCTGGATGATTCACTCGGTCACGCGTAAGCACAACACCAGACAGATGTCACTTCTCTCTGCTCTCCAGCTCCTTGCTTGTATAACAATGTGTATATTATTAACCCTTATCTAAACAGATGTTCAAATGAAATATACGGTGCATTAGTACGACGCTGGGATCTTTGGCTTCTTCTTCTTTTTTTTTTTTTCTTCCGACGAGGAAGCGGGAGCCGCACCGTTGTTGTTTGTTTGTTTGTTTGTTTGTTTGTTTGTTTGGGGGCAAAAACTGGTACAAAAAATGTGATCGCACACAAAAAAAACAAAACACAAATGACCTTTTATTTACCGGGTTCACAGTGAAGAAACACGGCTAACATTTGTCTCCTGACGTCTTCACCGGGCTGAAAGTCGCATATTCTGTCTTTAATCCTCGCGGAACTGTGTCAGTGACGAGGAGTGAGTCATCTGCGTAGACAGAGATCCTCACAATAAAGATGGGAAATCAGTGTAAAACTTAAAGAGCGTCAAAGTCAAAGAGCTTTACAATAACAATATAATAATATATAATATATAATATATAATATGATTATTATTATTTGTTGTGTCCTCGAGTGTAGAAATGTTGTGGTTGGTTTATATGTTTGACAAAGAAAGAAATATGTATATATATATATACGTGTATATATGTATGTATGTATATATACACGTATATATGTATATCTATATGTATATATACGTGTATATGTATGTATGTATATATATATATACATACGTATATATATGTGTGTATACGTGTATGTATATATGTATATATATATGTATGTATATATACGTATAGATATACATATAATGTATATCTATATGTATATTTATACGTGTATATGTGTATATATGTATATATATACGTGTATATGTGTATATATACGTGTATATATAACATATATACACATGTACGTATATATGTGTATATATATGTATGTTTGTATTTATATACACGTATATATCTATATAAATATGTATATATATGTGTACATTTATGTAAATATACATATACGTATATGTATAGGTATACATATAATGTATATCTATATGTATATATATATATATATATACGTGTATATATATGTGTATATACATATATATGTATATATACGTATAAACGTGTATATGTGTGTATATATACGTGTATATATATTACATATATAGACATATGTACGTATATATGTGTATATATGTATGTATGTATATATATACACGTATATATGTATATCTTTATGTATATATACGTGTATATGTACTGTATGTTTACATGTATATATATGTGTCTATATGTATGTATATATACATATACGTATATATTTATATATATGTATAGGTATACATATAATGTATATCTATATGTATATAGATATACGTTTATATGTATATATACCTGTATATATGTATATATATATATATACGTGTATGTGTATATATACTTGTATATATTATATATACTTGTATATATATTATATATATATATACATATATATATTTCTTTCTTTGTGTATATGTTGTCCTGCTGTTATAACCTGTTATTATCATCACACACACACACACACACACACAGCAGCAGAGATAAGACAATAGGGTGATTCTGTGGGTCAGAGTCGGGTGTGTTCTATCAGTGAAGGGGGGGGGGGGGTGTGTTTGATTAAAGGTCCGACCTGAGCCCCCCCGCCCGCCCCCCCATGTGGAATTCCAGGTGCGTCCCTGTCTAATGACTGCACGGCTGTAATTACCTGTTGATAGCTGGTGATTGGACGCTGCTGCCACAGAGGAGCCAGTGTGAGGATTCTGCTGCTGCACCAAGGTCCAAACCACTGTCTGATAACTTTACCAAACATATATTATATGTCACTGACCTTATAAAGAAAAGAAACCTTGGTCATTATATGAAAAATATCTTATTTTGCGTCGAAAAATCAAGTTACATTGACCAAAAACACGTAGATGTTATTAAAAAAGGGTTGTTTTTAATCAATATTTCAATAAACTACGTTAAAGAACAGTTTATTTTCAAAAAACTCAACTTTACCATTAAAAACAAGACTGCCAGTGATTGTGGGCGGAGCCTAAACAGCAGTTTGTTGTTTATCACGTCACAGTTCAGATAAGATAAACTTTATTATCCGTCATTGAGACGATTCTAAAGATTCCTGCTGCTGCTTTAAGTCAAATCTAAGTCTACGACGTCTTTATTTCACTGTTAGACAGACTTTAACAACAGGAAACTGACGTTTGTAAACCACTCACTCTCCCACACCAAAGTCCATAGAGAAAATCTGTGATTTTTAGCTCACAGGGACACAGGAGCTGCTGGTCCTCTGCTGCCTCGTGTGGTCACTTTGTGTCACTGAGTTAAGTCTAAATTAAATATTTTAAAAGCTGAATTCACTAAAAGTTTACTCTATGGACTTTGGTGTGGGAGAGTGAGTGACTTTGGTGTGGGAGAGTGAGCGACTTTGGTGTGGGAGAGTGAGTGACTTTGGTGTGGGAGAGTGAGTGACTTTGGTGTGGGAGAGTGAGTGACTTTGGTGTGAAAGAGTGAGTGACTTTGGTGTGAAAGAGTGAGTGACTTTGGTGTGGGAGAGTAAGTGACTTTGGTGTGGGAGAGTGAGTGACTTTGGTGAGGGAGAGTGAGCGACTTTGGTGTGTGAGAGTGAGTGACTTTGGTGTGGGAGAGTGAGTGACTTTGGTGTGGGAGAGTGAGTGACTTTGGTGTGGGAGAGTGAGTGACTTTGGTGTGGGAGAGTGAGTGACTTTGGTGTGGGAGAGTGAGTGACTTTGTTGTGGGGAGAGTGAGTGACTTTGGTGTGGGAGAGTGAGTGACTTTGGTGTGGGAGAGTGAGTGGTTTACAAACTGTTTTCCTTGTGTCGACCTGGTTCTAGCTTTAGTCGACTTAGCACTTGTTATGTGTCAACACTACAAACACAATCAGAAAACATTAGCCTTAGCTGTAGTTTGATAAAATGCTAAATGCTAAGCTAAGAAGGAGACATCAGTGTGCTAGCATGATACAAGATACAAGGAAACACTGATTTTAGCAGTTTCCTGTGTCCCTGTGATGTTAAAATCACTGGTTTTTATCTATGGACTTTGGTGTGGGAGAGTGAGTGGTTTACAAAACTAAACGTTCTGCTCCAGAGAGACAGAAGTAAAAAAAAAAAAAAAGAGAAGAAGAAGAAGACGTGAGACAGTGAGAAGGAAAAGGACGGATGATGACGGAGAGAGAGAGAGAGAGAGAGAGAGAGAGTGTATAGAGTTACTTGGAGCTGGCGGCCATGTTTATGTTTATCAGCAGATCTTAATCTGAGCCCAGAGTCAGACACTATTCATCATCGTTACTCACCTGACACATCTATGACCGCTGCTCCTCCTCCTCCTCCTCCTCCTCCTCCTGCTCCTCCTCCTCCTCCTGCTCCTCCTCCTCCTCCTCCTGTGGTACAATCCTCCTCCATTTACCCCTGCAGTAACAGTCATGTTGGGGTGGTCCGGGGCGTCAGTCATGCGCTTTGTTTGGCACACACACATTCACATGTATGTACCTGCAGGCCAGGATACACACACACACACACACACACACACACACACACACACACACACACACACACACACACACACACACACACACACACACACACACACACACACACACACACACACACACACACACACACACACTCTCACCCTGTCCTCCACCAGCACCTCCTGAACTCACCCATCACCTGTCTGCTCTGTCACTCAGTGTGTGTGTGTGTGTGTGTGTGTGTGAGGTCAAAGGTCAGAGAGGATCAAACCAGACCTGTACTCAATATGTTTTTCCATGGTCTGTTTTTGTCCCAGTAAACAAACACGAGCAAGAAACTCCGCTCCACTAGGTGGCGACATACATATATATATATATATATATACATAAATATATATGCATGTATATATATATATATGTATATACGCAATTTCCTCAAAAACATTGAACATTATGTGAAAAACAAAACTTATGTTAGTGTTAAAAAGGTTTCCGGTGCTGTTGCACTGACACACACTCACACACACACACACACACACACACTCTCACACACACTCGCACACACTCACACACACAGACACACACTCACACTCACACACACACTGACACACACACACACACTGACACACTCAGACACACTCACACACACTGACACACATACACACTCACACACACACTGACACACATACACACTCACACACACTGACACACGCTCACACACACACTGACACACTGATACACACACACACTGACACACACACTCGCACACACTGACGCACACACACTCACACACACTGACACACTCTGACACACACTCACACACACACTGACACACTGATACACACACACACACACTGACACAAACTTGCACACACACACACACACTGAGTCACAGACAGCCACGAGCTTCAGGGTCAAAGGTCAGACACTGAGCGTGGACGAACTCTTCCGTGTACGAGGTGCGGGCCACGATGTGACGAGGTCTGTGTGTGTGTGTGTGTGTGTGTGTGTGTGTGTGTGTGTGTGTGTGTGTGTGTGTGTGTGACACTGTGTGTGTGTTTATCTGCCTCCCTGTGTGGGAATTTACAGACACACCTCGCAAGGCACAAACAACGGTGACCTGGAAAAATAGTCCAAATTCCACCAACATACCAGGGAATGTAATACACACACACACACACGGACACACACACACAAGCACACACACACACACAGAGGTGTGGGAAACAGCAGGGATACAGAGTCAGGGTCAAAGCAGATACCAGTGAGTGATACCAGCTGACACACACTGATGCTAACACTAACAGTGATACCTGAGTGACACTGATCGATAGAAGAGAGTCGTCACACACACACACACACACACACACACACACACACACACGATCAAACCAAACTCTCACTCTTTGTCACATGACACGCGGTCAGAGCTGAACTCGTCAGAAACAGATCTGTGACTCTTTAATTAACAACAGGGAAACTGAAGTCTGTAAATCACTCTCCCACACCAAAGCCCACAGAGAAAACCAGTGATTTTAGCTCACAGGGACACAGGAGCTGCTGGTCTTCTGCTGCCTCGTGTGGTCACTTAATTCTAAATGCTAAATGCTAACCCTAGAAGGAGACATCAGTGTGCTAGCATGATACATGATTATGTGCCAGTACTACATACACAATCAGTAAACATTAGCCTTAGCTGTAGTTTGTCTGATAAGATAAAATGCTAAATGCTAACCTTAGAGGGAGACATCAGTGTGCTAGCATGATACATGATTATGTGTCAATACTACATACACAATCAGAAAACATTAGCCTTGTTTGATAAAATGCTAAATGCTAACCTAAGAAGGAGACATCAGTGTGTTAGCATGCTACATGATTATGTGTCAATACTACATACACAATCAGAAAACATTAGCATTGTTTGATAAAATGCTAAATGCTAACCTTAGAAGGAGACATCAGTGTGCTAGCATGATACATGATTATGTGTCAATACTACATACATAATCAGAAAACATTAGCCTTAGCTGTAGTTCGTCTGATAAGATAACATGCTAAATGCTAACCTTAGAAGGAGACATCAGTGTGCTAGCATGATACATGATTATGTGTCAATACTACATACACAATCAGAAAACATTAGCCTTAGCTGTAGTTCGTCTGATAAGATAACATGCTAAATGCTAACCTTAGAAGGAGACATCAGTGTGCTAGCATGATACATGATTATGTGTCAATACTACATACACAATCAGTAAACATTAGCCTCAGCTGTAGTTCGTCTGATAAGATAAAATGCTAAATGCTAACCTTAGAAGGAGACATCAGTGTGCTAGCATGATACATGATTATGTGTCAATACTACATACACAATCAGTAAACATTAGCCTTAGCTGTAGTTTGTCTGATAAGATAAAATGCTAAATGCTAACCTTAGAAGGAGACATCAGTGTGCTAGCATGATACATGATTATCTGTCAACACTACATACACAATAAGTAAACATTAGCCTTAGCTGTAGTTTGTCTGATAAGATTAAATGCTAACCTTAGAAGGAGACATCAGTGTGCTAGCATGATACATGATTATGTGTCAATACTACATACACAATCAGTAAACATTAGCCTTAGCTGTAGTTTGTCTGATAAGATTAAATGCTAAATGCTAACCTTAGAAGGAGACATCAGTGTGCTAGCATGATACATGATTATGTGTCAATACTACATACACAATAAGTAAACATTAGCCTTAGCTGTAGTTCGTCTGATAAGATAAAATGCTAAATGCTAAGCTAAGAAGGTCTACGATATCTTTGAGAACACGTTCACGTCTTTATTTCACTGTTAGACAGACTTTAACAACAGGAAACTGAAGTTTGTAAACCACTCACTCTCCCACACCAAAGTCCATAGAGAAAACCAGTGATTTCAGCTCACAGGGACACAGGAGCTGCTGGTCCACTGCTGCCTCGTGTGGTCACTGTGTGTCAAATTAGTTTTTACATTAGAATGAAATGTGAAAGTGTGTGAAAGTTGAATTAGCCGTGATTGAACGACGTCTGTGAGGTCACGATGTAAACACACCAGATTCCTGTTCCTGTTGTTTTGGTTTCAACGGCACTTTATTGTCAGATCTGAAATGATATTGTTCACGTGGCAGCTCTGTGTAAATGTTTTTATGAGCTCGATTCTTCCATTTCGTGCCGGCATCGCTGCTGTGTTTACCACTGTTTACTGAGCGACTGAGGCTACTGTGCTGTGTCCTCGCTAACGCTAACGCTGCAGGCGTGAGGACGGAGACGGAGACGGACGTCACACATGACATCAGAAATAAAGTGTTTTACGTCTGTCTCTCAACAACGTTTAGCAATTTAGCAGAAGTTTGTAAACTCACTCACTCTCCCACACCAAAGTCACTCACTCTCCCACACCAAAGTCACTCACTCTCTCACACCAAAGTCACTCACTCTCCCACACCAAAGTCACTCACTCTCTCACACCAAAGTCACTCACTCTCCCACACCAAAGTCACTCACTCTCCCACACCAAAGTCACTCACTCTCTCACACCAAAGTCACTCACTCTCCCACACCAAAGTCACTCACTCTGCCACACCAAAGTCACTCACTCTCTCACACCAAAGTCACTCACTCTCCCACACCAAAGTCACTCACTCTCCCACACCAAAGTCACTCACTCTCTCACACCAAAGTCACTCACTCTCCCACACCAAAGTCACTCACTCTCTCACACCAAAGTCACTCACTCTCCCACACCAAAAGTCACTCACTCTCTCACACCAAAGTCACTCACTCTCCCACACCAAAGTCACTCACTCTCTCACACCAAAGTCACTCACTCTCCCACACCAAAGTCACTCACTCTCTCACACCAAAGTCACTCACTCTCCCTCACCAAAGTCACTCACTCTCCCACACCAAAGTCACTCACTCTCCCACACCAAAGTCACTCACTCTCCCACTCTCCCACACCAAAGTCACTCACTCTCTCACACCAAAGTCACTCACTCTCCCACACCAAAGTCCCTCACTCTCTCACACACCAAAGTCACTCACTCTCCCACACCAAAGTCACTCACTCTCCCACACCAATGTCCATAGAGATAACCAGTGATTTTAACATCACAGCACACATTCGGCTTTTAAAATATTTAATTTAGAGCTAAAATCACTGGTTTTCTCTATGGACTTTGGCGTGGGAGAGTGAGTGACTTTGGTGTGGGAGAGTGAGTGGTTTACAAACTTCAGTTTCCTGTTGTTAAAGTCTGTCTAACAGTGAAATAAAGACGTGAACGTGTTCTTAAAGATATCGTAGACTTAAACTGACGTAGATTTCATGAGCTAAGTCTTTAGCTAAGAGGCTAAAATCAGTGTCACACAGATGTCTCCTTCTTAGCTTAGCATTTAGCATTTTATCAAACTACAGCTAAGGCTAATGTTTTCTGATTGTGTTTGTAGTATTGACACATAATCATGTATCATGCTAGCACACTGATGTCTCCTTCTTAGCTTAGCATTTAGCATTTTATCAAACCACAGCTAAGGCTAATGTTTTCTGATTGTGTGTGTAGTGTTGACACATAACAAGTGCTAAGTCGGCTAAACCTAGAACCAGGTCGACACAAGGAAAACAGTTTGTAAACACTCACTCTCCCACACCAAAGTCCATAGAGTAAAACCAGTGATTTTAACATCACAGCACACAGGAGTTCACAGGAGTTGTTGATCCACGTCTCAGAATGACTTGAAATTCACCATCATAATAGTCGACATCACCCTGAACAAGGATCTGTTGAAAATATTTGCAAATCTCATAAGGAATAATTTTAATGAATTTTTGAAATTCATGAAATGATCCATTTATCCTGATTCACTTTGACAGTGAGTTGACACATTTGCGTTGTGCCTTATGAGGTCACACAGTGTTTGTATTATTTTATCCTTTACGTTCCTTATCATGCATTACCATAACTGAGGTAACTATAGGAGTACACACGGGCACTGCACTAGTTTAAGGAAAAAAATGGTGATTTTCGCCCGGTTCTGTCACGTTTCAGCCTGAAAGTGATTAAATTTACCGGGTAGTTTCAAACATTATAGTGCTTTAGTTCAACTTTGAGGAATTAATGTTAGAACAATTTCAATCAGACTAAGGTTTATGTGGTTTTTGAGCGTCACTAAAATTCAGTGACGTAAACTGTGTGTCGGGAGCAGCAGGTGGCGCTCATGCTCACTGTGTGTGTGTGTGTGTGTGTGTCGGAGCACAGGGGAAAGTCTGGAGAAGCGTAAACAAGTGTTTACTGCAGCGAGAGCCTGAGAGCAAGCACACAACAACAACAACAACAACAACAACAACAACAACACTGCTGCTGCTGATGATGCTGATGCAAATCAACACAAACATCTCCACTTCACAACAACACACCGTTCCTGACAAAAACGACACACACACACACACACACACACACACAGCCGTATTTGAGTTTTTGTGTGTGTGCTGCTCGTGACGCACTTCATCTGCCTCTGACATTAAGTATTTACGTTTGCACGTCGTCACTGTCAGCTCTGTTTGTGCGTCTTGACCAAATGTTTACGTGCGTCGAAGATTCTCTGGAATAAACCTTTAATTATGACTTTATCAAAGTCACTCACCCGCACCAAAGTCACTCGCACTCCCACACCAAAGTCACTCACTCTCCCACACCAAAGTCACTCGCTCTCCCACACCAAAGTCACTCGCTCTCCCACACCAAAGTCACTCACTCTCCCACACCAAAGTCACTCACTCTCACACCAAAGTCACTCACTCTCCCACACCAAAGTCACTCACCCGCACCAAAGTCACTCACTCTCCCATACCGAAGTCACTCACTCTCCTGCACCGAAGTCACTCACTCTCCCGCACCAAAGTCACTCACTCTGCCACACCAAAGTCACTCACTCTGCCACACCAAAGTCACTCACTCTCTCACACCAAAGTCACTCACTCTCACACCAAAGTCACTCACTCTCCCACACCAAAGTCACTCACCCGCACCAAAGTCACTCACTCTCCCGCACCAAAGTCACTCACTCTGCCACACCAAAGTCACTCGCTCTCCCACACCAAAGTCACTCACTCTCCCACACCAAAGTCACTCGCTCTCCCACACCAAAGTCACTCGCTCTCCCACACCAAAGTCACTCACTCTCCCACACCAAAGTCACTCACTCTCACACCAAAGTCACTCACTCTCCCACACCAGAGTCACTCACCCGCACCAAAGTCACTCACTCTCCCATACCGAAGTCACTCACTCTCCCGCACCGAAGTCACTCACTCTCCCGCACCAAAGTCACTCACTCTGCCACACCAAAGTCACTCACTCTGCCACACCAAAGTCACTCACTCTCTCACACCAAAGTCACTCACGCTCCCACACCAAAGTCACTCACTCTTTGTCTAACAGTGAAATAAAGACGTGAACATGTTCTTAAAGATATCATAGACTTAAACTGACTTGATTTGCTAGGTCTTTTGTAGCCATAAGAGTGTGTGTGTGTGTGGGTGGGTGTGTGCGTGTGTGTGTGTGTGTGTGTGTGTGTGTGTGTGTGTGTGTGTGTGTGTGTGTGTGTGTGTGTGTGTGTGTGTGTGTGTGTGTGTGTGTGTGTGTGTGTGTGTGTGTGTGTGAGACAAAGACAGAGTGGGTGTCTGAGAGGCACAGATAGCCCGAAAGCCAAGCTCCACTCACTCATTGAGTGAGATAAAGACGTAAAACACACACACACACACACACACACACACACACACACACACACACACACACACACACACACACACACAGCAGTGCAGTATTGGTGTTTTTGCAGGTTAACCTGCAGATTCATCACAGATTTCAAACAAACAGATTAGAAGACGACTGTCGTGGTTTTCAAACCAACGTACGGGATTTGTCTGTGTATACACTCACTGTGTGTGTGTGTGTGTGTGTGTGTGTGTGTGTGTGTGTGTGTGTGTGTGTGTGTGTGTGTGTGTGTGTGTGTGTGTGTGTGTGTTCTCTGATCTGCACCAGCACAGGTAATAAAAAAGGTTTTATGTCCATTTTATTTACACTCGCTCGTGTCAAACTGGACATAATAATTTAACAATATTCATTTTTAATTTGAGTTAACATTTATTTTAGAATGTTGCTCTTGTTTCAAACTCAATGAGAAAACTCACTGTTATTCTTAAACTGATAGTTCAGTCGATTTGACTGACGACTCACTCTCCCACACCAAAGCCCATAGAGAAAACCAGTGATTTTAGCTCACAGGGACACAGGAGCTGCTGGTCCTCTACTGCCTCGTGTGGTCACTTTGTGTCACTGAGTTAAGTCTAAATTAAATATTTTAAAAGCTGAATTCACTAAAATCAGTCATTGTAAGTTAGTGATGGAGGCAGCAGTGGATCAACAACTCCTGTGAACTCCTGTGTGCTGTGATGTTAAAATCACTGGTTTACTCTATGGACTTTGGTGTGGGAGAGTGAGTGACTTTGGTGTGGGAGAGTGAGTGACTTTGGTGTGGGAGAGTGAGTGAAAATAAAGTGTGAAAGAGTGAAATAAAGACGTGAACATGTTCTTAAAGACGTCGCAGACTTGAGTTTGTGGAGACTTTATTTGATGAGTCATGTGTTATGGTGGATAAAATTAGTGTTTTTTGTTGACAAAAACTGACCTATTGTACTGGTCACTGTGTGTGTGTGTGTGTGTGTGTGTGTGTGTGTGTGTGTGTGTGTGTGTGTGTGTGTGTGTGAGGTGCTTGTTTATTCTGACCAGTGTTAGTGCTGCGAGAACATGTGTCTGTTCCTGTGTGTGTTTATATCAGCCTCCTATCTGTGTGTGTGTGTGTGTGTGTGTGTGTGTGTGTGTGTGTGTGTGTGTGTGTGTGTGTGTGTGTGTGTGACGATGACTCAGCTCTTCTCACTGTAACATCACTGCTCTCCTGACGATGACGATGACTCAGCGTGAGCGGCGGCCATCTTGGTGTCCTGTCCTGACGGCCGTGAGGTCACGCCCAGAGAGCAGATTCTCGCATTCGTGTGTGTGTGTGTGTCAGTGACCCAGAGAAGACACACACACGCACACACACACACACACACACACACACACACACACACACACACACACACACACACACACACACACACTGCACGCAGAGATGACTTAAACGGCCACAGCTGCGTTGCCGCGGCAACGGGGCATTTTAATGGAGGGACATTATGGGCTAGAGAGCAGGGTAATGACCGCTCTGGCTGTCGGAATGCCTTGATCTTATCACCATGGCGAGAGGGGATGCTCCCACTTTCTGATGGTCTAATAGCCCCCCCATACACACACACACACGCACGCACGCACGCACACGCACACGCACACGCACACACACACACACTGATCCACTGCTGCCTCCATCACGAAGTTACAACGTCTGATTTTAGTGAATTCGGCTTTTGAAAACCAACTTTTTACTTCAGTGACACAAAGTGACCACACGTGGCAGCAGAGGACCAGCAGCTAGCACACTGATGTCTCCTTCTTAGCTTAGCATTTAGCATTTTATCTTATCAGACAAGCTACAGCTAAGGCTAATGTTTTCTGATTGTGTGTGTAGTGTTGACACATAACAAGTGCTAAGTCGGCTAAAGCTAGAACCAGGTCGACACAAGGAAAACAGTTTGTAAGCTCACTCACTCTCCCACACCAAAGTCACTCACTCTCCCTCACCAAAGTCACTCACTCTCCCTCACAAAAGTCACTCACTCTCCCTCACCAAAGTCACTCACTCTCCCACACCAAAGTCACTCACTCTCCCTCACCAAAGTCACTCACTCTCCCTCACCAAAGTCACTCACTCTCCCACACCAAAGTCACTCACTCTCCCAAACCAAAGTCACTCACTCTCCCACACCAAAGTCACTCACTCTCCCTCACCAAAGTCACTCACTCTCCCACACCAAAGTCACTCACTCTCCCACACCAAAGTCACTCACTCTCCCACACCAAAGTCACTCACTCTCCCACACCAAAGTCACTCACTCTCCCAAACCAAAGTCACTCAGTCTCCCACACCAAAGTCTCTCACTCTCCCACACCAAAGTCACTCACGCTCAGTGACACAAAGTGACCACACGAGGCAGCAGAGGACCAGCAGCTCCTGTGTCCCTGTGAGCTAAAATCACTGGTTTTCTCTATGGACTTTGGTGTGGGAGAGTGAGTGGTTTATAAAGTGACACACACACATATATATATTGATATATATATATATGTATGCACACACAAAAATAATCTATTTACAAGTAAAATTTTAAAAAATAAAATATATATAGTAAATATAAATCCCAACATTAAATGTGTAATACTACTTTTAAATGTATATTCCATATAGACCATGATACAGTTTCTCTGCGCTCACAGACAGAAAGACAGACTTTATTTCTTAAAATAGAAGCTGATGAGTGAAGAGACCAAATTAAATCAAACCGATGACGCAGAGACTGAGTCACTGTGTGTTAGCATGTGCTTCCCCCTGGTGGCCAAAGGTGTAAAACACAGGCGAAACAGCTGAAACGTAAGACAACATGTTTCTGTTTTCTCAAATGTAAAGCTTTTATAGATAGATAGATAGATAGATAGATAGATAGATAGATAGATAGATAGATAGATAGATAGATAGATAGATAGATAGATAGATAGATAGATAGATAGATAGATAGATAGATAGATAGATAGATAGATAGATAGATAGATAGATAGATAGATAGAAAAAAACATTACATTCCATAAACCTTCCTTTCCAGCACTTCGACGCAACACGGTGACGCGTTATTGCAGCTGGCGGTGTGAGTGCTGGGAATTCCGAGCTCATTTACAGTACGTGAACGCATTGTGAGCTCTGATTGGCTGCTGCGGAGAGCCAAGCAGAATGGAGCTCGGGGGAAAAAGAAGAAGTAGTAGAAGAAGAAGAAGAGAAGGAGGAGGTGGAGAGAGGCAGAGCGGGGACAGGAAGCGGAAACTGAGCAAAAACGACTTTTTAATTTTAATAAATGAAAGAAAAACTCCTCCAAACAGTGTAAAAGAGAACAGCTTCGCCTCGGCGCAGACGTTCGTTTCTCTCGTTCGTCTCCTCCGCTGCTATTGTTTTGTAGTGAGCTAGGTTAGCCTGTTAGCTTAGCAGGACACATTGTCTCTGTGTGCGCGCGCAGGAGTGAACACAACAAACAGAGACGGATCTCCAGAGGACAACTTTACTCCAACTCTGAACAAACAAACAACAAACCGACATTACAAAACAAACAAACCGAACAGGAAGTGTGAATGAGCTTCGCTTCTAGCATCCTGCTAGCTCCGCGCATTGATTGTTGTTAATTGTGCTGCTTGCTGCTGCTGCTCAGAGCGGGACAGAGGACACAGTGTCGGACATGATTCCCGACAAAGTCCCGCAGGAGGACGTCTTCCACGGGTCCGAGGACCTGAAGAAGAAGGCCCACGTCTGCAGCTTCGACAAATATAAGGAGCTCTACGTGAAGTCCGTGGAGAGTCCAGACGGTAAGACACAGGTGTTACACCTGCACTTCACCTGTCTGTGTGTCCATATGTCTGTCTGTATGTCCGTCTGTCTGTCTGTATGTATGTGTCCATCTGTGTGTCTGTGTCCATCTGTGTGTCTGTATGTATGTGTCCGTCTGTCTGTCTGTCTGTCTGTGTCCATCTGTCTGTCTGTATGTCCATCTGTCTGTCTGTATGTGTCCATCTGTCTGTCTGTGTGTCCATCTGTCTGTCTGTATGTATGTCCATCTGTCTGTATGTATGTCCATCTGTCTGTATGTATGTCCATCTGTGTCTGTATGTCCTTCTGTCTGTCTGTGTGTCCATCTGTCTGTCTGTGTGTCCTTCTGTCTGTCTGTATGTGTCCATCTGTCTGTCTGTATGTATGTCTGTGTGTCCATCTGTCTGTATGTATGTGTCCATCTGTCTGTATGTCCGTCTGTCTGTATGTATGTGTGTCCATCTGTCTGTATGTCAGTCTGTCTGTCTGTGTGTCCATCTGTCTGTCTGTGTGTCCGTCTGTCTGTATGAATGTGTGTCCGTCTGTCTTTCTGTCTGTATGAATGTGTGTCGGGAAGCCGCTAAATATGAAGTTTGATCTGTTGCAGATATTTAAATTGTGTGTTTTGTCTTGGGTGCGTCTGTTTCATATAAATTTAAAAAATGTAGGACATGTAAACACCTTTTAAAGTCACTTTCGTCAACACGTGGCTTTTACGTGGAACACATTTACGAACCGCACGAATTCCGTCCTGCAGAATTCTGGGACGACATCGCCAAAGACTTCTTCTGGAAGACCAAACGCACGGGTCAGTTCCTCGACTACAACTTTGATGTGACCAAAGGGGAAATCTACGTCAAGTGTATGGAAGGAGCCTCCACCAACATCTGCTACAACCTCCTCGACCGCAACGTCCACGACAAGAAGCTAGGAGAGAAAGTGGCCTTCTACTGGTCAGTGTCGGACTCTCATTTTCCCTGTTTTAAGAATTTCACGTGTGTGGTTTTGACAAAGCTCTGGCTATTGAACCCGAGTTCAGTCGCAGCTTTTCAAGTTGGATTCACTGACACGAAATGCGATTTAACTATTTAACAGAGGAGTAGAAAATTGCTAATTGTCGTACTTTGCGCTCTTAAATGTCTTCGGAGACGACCGTAGCACGCTCTCAATCACTCACGGCTCAGATATCATGTTGGAAGTGATTGTGAAGGTCAGAGCTTTATCTTTGTGCCAGTTATTCTGTCAATGTAGCTCTCCTCATGCATCGGTGCCAAACTAGGGCACAGAGACCTGACAGAGATAGGCAGGCTTTCTCAGCAACACACACCGACACACACATTCTTGTACTTGCTGCATACTGAGGACTGGGTTGCTGACAAAGTGAGGACCAGCATTTCCACTTTATAAATCAACACAATTACAAATATCTACTTCATGAATGACATCTATAAAGAACTACTGGTTGCAGTACCATAACATGTCTGCAGGTAGAGCCCCAGAGCAAAAAGGGCTGGAAAAGTTTTCTATTTTTAAAAAAAAAATTTGGTCCAAAATTTTACAAAAACGTCATACGTATACTATGTCGACCAACATTAAAAAAAACATTTGACCAAAATTTTTGGCCCAAACTTTGACAAAAACGTCAAACTATACTATGTCGTCCAAAATTTGAAAAAATCTTTGACAAAAAAATGTTGGTCCAAAATTTGACAAAAACGTCATACTATATTGTCGTCATAATGGGATTTTTTTTTTGTTGACATTTGACACATTTGAGTATAGCATGTTATAGCAACCTAAGGAAGTGATTTCAATCAAAACAAGTGAGGACCGGCCAAAATGTCCTCACTCCGTAAAAATTACCTCACTTTGTTGGTTAAAAACCCTCACTGGTCCTCAGTATGCCGCAAGTACAAGAACACACACACACACA
>NC_139810.1:960000-980000 GCF_963457635.1 Microchirus variegatus | reverse complement strand
CTGAGTTTGAAGTTCGAATTTCTAACACTGAATTTTTTTGCATCAAAATTAGACTTTGAATTTTAAAAACCATCAAATTTCAAGCACTGGTTTTTTTTTGCCATTGATTTTTATTCAATGTCTCAAAAAATTTGATGTCTCAAAAAATTCAGTTGCAAAAAATTTGATGTCTCATAAAATTCACCTGCGAAAACGTCAGTTAATATCCGGGTCACCAGAGAAAAGCAATCGATCCCTGTCTCAATTCATCCAAGTATAATTTAATTGAGACAGGGATCAATTGCTTCTCTCTGGTGACCCGGATATTAACTGACGTTTTCGCAAGTGAATTTTTTGAGACATCGAATTTTTTGCAACTGAATTTATTTCAACGTTGAAAAAAAATCAATGGCAAAAAAACAGTGCTTGAAATTTGACGGTTATTAAAATTCAAAGTCTAATTTCGATGCAAAAAAATTCAGTGTTAGAAATTCGAATTCAAACTCGGATGGCACAGATTTACTTCCATACAACTGACAACAAAAAAAAAAGTTGCAAACATTTCATTTCTGTAGTTTAGTTTTTGGGAATGGTAGCTCATTGGGTATTGACAGATAAATAGTCTTTTTTGTGCCTTTTTATTTTATAGCCCGGCCTTTAAACTTTACTAGAGGTCGACCTTTAATGTCGTTCATAATTGAAGCAAACAGAGTTCTCACGGGTCGTTGAAATCCCTGAAAGTTTGTCAAGGCCCTTGTGAAGTGTTTGAAAATCACCCTAAATAGATACGGGTCATAAAGTCAGTTGATGTTTAGGGACATGTCTCCCGCCACAAATGTGCCCTTGTTTAGATTAGATTAGATTATACAAATCTAATCTTTTTTTACAACGTGCGTGCGTACTATAAATACGTCATATCTTAACACACACAGCACATGTTTAGACTCTAAATGGCCAATTTCTCGCCTCAAATGATCTTAAAACTGCGTTCCGTGCTTCGCAGGTAACAGCCTGTCTTCAGAGAACACCCCCCTTGTTTTCCACTATTTTGGTTCAGTCCAGCCCAGTGGGTTGTTGTCGCTCCGTGGCTCATGAGCGACAGACAGATCAGCGTTGCCGTTAATTAGACGTGAATTTTGAGCTTTTCATGCTAGGCTACAGTCAGTCCTGCTGTCACATCCATGTCAGACATCAGCAGAGTGGCAGCATTTTCGAAAAGTAGATGAAGGTAAAAAAGTGGAATGCAAACTTTGCAAGCAGCAGTTTGCTTTTCACAGCTCTACTACAAACATGACATATTTAAAAACGCTAAGCTAAGGTTGCTGTGTCCGTTTTGAGTATGAACATATCAGAATTATGAGCATATTTCAATGTTTTAGTCTAATAATCAATGATTGGTTTTATAACTGCAGGCTCCCGCGGTCTGTTTGTGTCTCAGCCGCGAAGCTGCGCTGTTCAGTCTCGCTCTGTGTTCCTCAACAGTTATTGTGCTGATATAATACTAGTTATTTTCTGATATCACGGGCTATGATATTGCGCAGATGAACGTAATGCAAAACGCTGTCAGAGCCGTCAGACTCTGTTGAACTCCAGCCGCGGCTGCGGGTCTTTTCAAAATAAAAGAGCCGCACCCGCAAAGTACCCCCCCGTCGATTAGTGGATTTTTGGTCGAAATTCCAGGGCTTTAGTCGACCAAGAGTTTCTTTGGTTGATTACAGCCCTACCACTCAGATCTCCGTCTCACCGGAGAACAACGACAAAGTCTGACTTTAACCAAGATCCCAAGGACACAGACGCTCCTATCTTAAGCCGCGTCTGCACATTCAGTGTCTGTCTGCTGACGTCTTCCTCTGTCCTTTTTCATGTTTTCGTCGCAGAGGTTTCCCAGTGAACAAGTGCATCATGCTGAAGCATTTGTCCAAAGGGGACGCGACGTCTCCAGGTTCTCAGTCTCCTCCGGCCAAACGACCGTGTCCTGGTCTGCAGGTAAACCACAAACATCAACACGCGGAGGCTTCGGTGATGTTTGTACTGATGTAGTTTTATCATCCCATCGCATTTATTCAGTCAGTCTTTTATTTTCTTAACAAACCCTCTGTAACACCTTCTTTCTCGGCTTCATGTCTTCAGTTTGGGTTAATTTGTTGGTTTTCCTCCCTGATTTGATTAACTTCTCCTTCGTCCTCGTCCTCTTCCTCATTCCCTCGCTCCTGTGCAGCAGGAGAAACAGACAGACAAAGACAGAGTAAAGAAAACACGGCCTGTTCCGCAGGTATTTCCATCACCTTCTCCCTCCACTTCATCCCGTCCCATCACACCTTTTGGTTTTGTTGCTTTCTGAAGCAGAATTTCAGCCTTACTGCTGTTTTTATAAAAGGTAAAAAAAAGAAGAAGAAACAACTTGATTTTTGCTTTAAACCTTTTAGAAATGTTGTTTTTTACCAGACAGCAGTTTTTATTCCTGATTATTCAGACCACATTTGGGAACATGACAAACTTACTTATTATTATAATAATAAAAAGAGAAAAAAACAAGAATACAAAATGCTCAAATAATAAAATCTGCATCAGGTTTAAGATATCTTAAAGGGATACTTCACCCATTTGCACGTGGCTTTGTATTGCAAGAATAGAAGTAGTATTTATGTATTTATTTACTTTTTAAATAAATAAATAAATTGTTTTCCCTTTTCCAAATTTGCCCTACTGTGAGTCAAAACTGAGGGAGGGAAGCACATCTAAAAACAAAACAAAACAAAAAAACAATATATAATACTAATATAATAATAATAATACTGTATCATATAATACTACTATTCTAGCAATACAAAGCCACATGTAAATCGGTGAAGTATCCCTTTAAGCATATGTTTGCCGCTTAACGTCGCTGTTAGTCAGCCTTTTTTCTCTCACTCTCCCACACCAAAGTCCATCGGTAGAATCAGTGATTTTAGTCCTCAGAGACACAAGAGCTTGCATTTCCTGTGAAGAGAATGCTCGTCTAAAGCTGTAGTCGTCTCTTAAGAGGAAAATAAAGAGTGTAAACCTCTGTAAAACCACACCAAAGTCACTCACTCTCCCACACCAAAGTCACTCACTCTCCCTCACCAAAGTCACTCACTCTCCCACACCAAACCCCATAGAGAAAACCAGTGATTTTAACATCACAGAGACACAGGAGTTCACAGGAGTTGTTGATCCACTGCTGCCTCCATCACTAACTTATGTCTTATTTTGTAAAATTCGGCTTTTAAAATATTTCATTTAGACTTAACTCAGTGACACAAAGTGACCACACGAGGCAGCAGAGGACCAGCAACTCCTGTGTCCCCGCGAGCTAAAATCACTGATTTTCTCTATGGGGTTTGGTGTGGGAGAGTGAGTGGTTTACACAAACATTGTGAACCTTGACTCTTAAACCGATGTAGATTTTATGAGCTTCACAGAGCGTCTGCATTTATCGCACTGACAGTTTGGCTCATGTTCCTCCTGAAGCGTCTGAACTCATCAGAATAAAATGTAAATTCTGTGGATTTGTATTAACACACTCTCTTTGTTGTCGTGAACACTTTTCTCCTTTGACCGCCCTCCGGTGGCGAGGAGGAGGAGTGTTCTTTAGACTGAAGTAACCCTGTGTCTGAAGTGTGTCGTCTTGTTTTCCATTAATAACGTAGCTGACACTTTTCTCTTGTACTCACCGGTCGGAAAGAATCGGGAGGATTTGAACTGTCGCTTTAAACCCCTTTTTCAAAGTAGTGTCGATTATTTTCACTATTCGTTAAGCTGCTATCTCATTATATCTAGTTCCACAGACAGAGACTCCTGATTCTTTCTGTTCCGATTCTTCTCTGCTTGTGTTTAGGTTTAGTGAATCCTGGTGTTTCCTCTCTCTCTCTCACTCTTTCTCATCGTCGGCTCAGTTTAATCTGAGCGACGAGGAAACGGCGTTTGGTCGTACGTGAAGCGACTCCTGTGCATCGTCATTTAACGTTTAACGCATTGGTTCTGAAAGTGCGGCCCCGGGGCCAATGGCGGCCCGCAGAAACATTTCTGGCGGCCCCCCCCAGTGAATTACAGTTGATAGTTTTAATCCAGGAGCTACTAAGCTTGTTAAATGTTGATTGGACATTACTGGATACAGACCAATAAGTGTAAACAAAAATACTGGGTATTTACCTGGTTTCTATATGGTGAATTTTAGTGTATTATTGTGTTATAAGCTGGTAATAAGCAGGTAGCTACAGCCCTCAATTACTAGCTATTTACCCAGTAAATATATGGTAACAGAAATGTGTTACTTGGTATTAACCTGTAACTAGAAGGTAAGAACAATGGCCAAAATACATATATTATAAAGCGTTATTATATTAACGCTTGAATTACATTATATTAACGCTTATATTACTAAACTAGCTAAACTGTAGAACTGCAATCTGGTCATTAAAATGATTACAAATTGGATTTCTTTCTGTATTTTACCTTTGGCGGCCCTCAGTCCAATGTTGGGTTCCTAAATTGGCCCTTGGGTATCAACACTTTGAGAACCCCTGCTTTAAAGCATGAGCTTCGTGAACGACACCAGGTCTGTGACTGTGAAAAGAGCTCACTCACTCGCTCGCTTTAAGGCCGCGTCCAAATATCAATTTGGTGACATGTCGCCATCGTCCTTCCTCGCGAAATGCGATAATCGATAATCGCCAGGCAAAAAATAGACATTTTCATTAACGGATTAAATTAAAGCTCCCATAGAGTGGTCCTGTTGCACATATATGTTAGTTATGGAGGTCTACTTACATACAATAACTTGTTTTTATGCTCAAAAACCTCCTAGTGGCTGTAAACGAGCCGATAGAAATCTCTCCTCGCTGAAGCTCTCTACTTTTATCATATTTTTAATAGTGCCGAGCGCGTTAACTGCGGTTAGCGGCGTCAACATTAGCGCATTACACGTTTCCATGACGACTGACTGGAAAAATACGCGGCACCGGAGTCCGGGCACCGTTTACCGTTTAGCTCCGTTACCTGCGTTAGCTCCTTTAGCGCCCGTTAGCGTTAGCCTACAGTGGAACTGGAGCGGTCTGTTTATTACAGGAAAAGAGCAGCGCTAACAAATAACGTTAGCACACCTGTGTACTGCGTATGTGCGCCTCTGTTTTTAAAGTTTAGCGTTACTTTACAGAATAATTTTAACAATCAGGTTAGTCGCGTAAACATGACGTCACGCGGTCAGTCGTCATGGAAACGCGGCATGCGTTAATATGCGTGAACGTTGATCTGCTGCTTCCTGGCTGCAGGAAATGTCTGGACCAGCTAAAATGTCTAGTTTTTTTTGTTTCCTGTCAGACAGGAAGTGAGTGAGCTCTGATCGACAAATGGAATAAGTTAGAACTGAAGTTTGTAACATTCCTCTTCTCTCTTTTCACTGAACTAACTCTTTGACTTCTTTGTGCTTTTGTTCGTAGAGACGTTTGTTTTTAAACGCATGCAGACTTTTCTCGTTGACGAGAGTCGCTTGATAGTTCCACGTGTTTGTATTTTGTGCACGTGCGCTGTTTTTTAAAAAATAAATATATTTTTTTGTCGCACCAGGTTCCGTGGAACCCCGACGTGGACTTGTGTTGGCTCACTCTGGTGGGCGGAGCCTCAGACGAGTGTGAACCGGAGTGGTGTCAGTCTGAAGATCCACTCTTCATCCTCTACACCAGCGGCTCCACTGGCAAACCAAAGGTTAGTGACTTTGTGAAGACCAATTCACAAGATGTTTGTCTTTTATTTTGAAGATCTGATGTCGATTTTTACAAAAACCTCAGACCGAGCTTTTAATATCCTCTATTCATAATGATTCAGTTTTAATGATTTCTTTATGTTAGGTGAAGAAACAAGAACTTATTCACATTTAAGAATTTATATATATATATATATATATATACACGTACGTATGTATGTATATATGTATGTATATATGTGTGTATATATGTGTATATATATATGTGTGTATATATGTGTATATATATGTGTATGTATATGTATGTATGTATATATGTATGTATATGTATGTATGTATATATATATGTATGTATGTGTATGTATGTATATGTATATATGTATGTATGTATATGTATGTATGTATATATACGTATATATATGTATGTATGTATATATACGTATATGTATGTATGTATATATACGTATATGTATGTATGTATATATACGTATATGTATGTATGTATACGTATATGTATGTATGTATGTATACGTATATGTATGTATGTATATATACGTGTATGTATACGTATATGTATGTATGTATGTATATGTATATGTATGTATGTATGTATACGTATATGTATGTATGTATATATACGTATATGTATGTATGTATATATACGTATATGTATGTATGTATGTATATATACGTATATGTATGTATGTATGTATATATACGTATATGTATGTATGTATGTATATATACGTATATGTATGTATGTATGTATATATACGTATATGTATGTATGTATATATACGTATATGTATGTATGTATGTATATATACGTATATGTATGTATGTATGTATATATACGTATATGTATGTATGTATATATACGTATATGTATGTATGTATGTATATATACGTATATGTATGTATGTATGTATATATACGTATATGTATGTATGTATGTATGTATATATACGTATATGTATGTATGTATATATACGTATATGTATGTATGTATATATACGTATATGTATGTATGTATATATACGTATATATATGTATGTATGTATGTATATACGTATATATATGTATGTATGTATGTATATATATATGTGTATCTATGTATACGTATATATGTGTGTATATATGTACATATGTGTGTATGTATGTATATATATATGTATGAATCACACAATCTGGTTTTAATTATTTATCAAATCACTCAAACCGATAAATAGATGATCAAAATAGCTGAGAAATGATTCAAGTAATAGATTAATAATCAGTTAACCCTTCATGCTACAGTGAACGGCAGAAAAATAAAGATTTATAAGATAGTAAATAGTTAGATAAATTGGAAATATGTTAGTCTTTATATCGGCCAGTTTTTAAGATAAGATTTACAGCGTCACAGCAGCGAGACGGTAAAGATAAGGATGATAAATAATAACCATGCGTTAACAAGAACAGTACAATATGAAAACAAACAATATTTTCCACAGAAATGTAATTTCTTCTTCTTCTTCTTCTTCAGGGCGTTCTTCACACCGTCAGCGGTTACATGATCTACGCCGCCACCACCTTCAAACTGGTGTTCGACTACCAGCCGGACGACGTGTACTGGTGCACGGCCGACATCGGCTGGATCACCGGACACACGTACATCACCTACGGGCCGCTCGCCAACGGCGCCACCAGTGTGCTGGTGAGTTCAGGGACCGCGGGATTTCTCCGTGTCACTGGGACTGGTTTGCAATCCAACGTATACAGGGATTATATCATTTATTTAGCCAAGTATTCCCCCCCCATCTTAAAAAGCAGGGGTGTCAAACTCAAATGACCTGGGGGGGGGGGGGCGTCTAATCAGGTCAAGAGGGGGCCTTTCTAGATACCACCCCCCCCCCTCCAAAAAATGTTTTTATATATTCGCTAAGATTTCTCACAGAATTTCAAAGTAAAAGTGCTTGTTTTAATGTGGAATGATGTGTAAAGTCACAATCAAAACATATAACGTGTCATAGAATATTTAAAAATATTGATGACAATGATGATGATTTGTCCACAAAAACCAAAAATTATTAAAGTTTCTTTGTGATATGGAGCAAAGAAGCCAGAAATAGACATTTAAGAAGCAGGAAAAAAAAGATACGTACATTTAAGTAACTTTATCACGTTTCTGAGATCAAAAATGTGTTATTTGTGATAATTTGCTTATTATTATTTATGCAAATTGGCCAAACGTCTGTTGTGGACTCTTAATTAACTGTGGCTTCATCAAATATCAGTGTTCTCGTGTGTGTTAAACTCTTGTGTGTCACTGTCTCAGTTCGAGGGTCTGCCCACGTACCCGGACGTGGGTCGCATGTGGGCGGTCGTCGACAAATACCGCGTGACCAAGTTCTACACGGCGCCGACGGCCATCAGGATGCTGATGAAGTACGGCAGCGAGCCTGTGCAGAAGTGAGTCACGTTCTCCTCCTCTTCACCGACACGTGAGCGAGTGCTGCAGCAGCAGAGGAACAGGACGTCGATGTCGAAATGAGGAAACTTTTACATGGGGAATTAATTACGGGGTTCCCACGGCTCCTTGAAATCCTCGAAGGTTTGTGATTGGGAAAGAATTGCAGCAGTAGCAATGCCCTTAATAGACTCCGCCCACGTTAAGGAGGAGCTATGAAGTCATGGAAAACAACGTGACTGATGCCAAACTGAGTCGAGCTGGAAAATCACAAATCTGACAGAACAAGACTGAAATATGTGCCTAGACAGGTTGTGGTGAAAGGAGAAAAAAAACAGAAAAGGAAGGAGAGTGATAGAGGGGTGGAGTCAGAAGAGAAAGAGATTCCCACAGGTCCTTGAAAGTTTGTGAATTTGAAAAAAAAAAAAAAATCAAGACCCTTGAAAGTTTTTGAAAATCAGCCCGAAACAGACCTGGGTCCTTATAAGTGCTTGAATGTTGTGCATAAAGAAGTGAAGTTTAGGTATTTAGGTAAATGTCTCCTGCCACTGGTGTACCCTTCAGGGTTCCAATGGGTCCTTGAAATCCTTGAAAGTTTGTAGCCAAAAAGAGTCGAGCTGGAAAATCCCCATCATCTGACAGAACAAGACTGAAAGATGTGCCTAGGCAGGTTGTGGTGAAAGGAGCAAAAATAGAACAGGAAGTAGAGTGATAGAGGGGTGGAGTCAGAAGAGAAAGAGGTTCCCACAGGTCCTTGAAAGTTTGTGAATTTGAAAAAAAATAAAAAATCAAGACCCTTGAAAGTTTTTGAAAATCAGTCTAAACAGACCTGGGTCCTTCAAAGTGCTTGAATGTTGTTCATAACGAATTGAAGTTGATATTTAGGTAAATGTCTCCTGCCACTGGTGTCCCCTTCAGGGTTCCAATGGGTCCTTGAAATCCTTGAAAGTTTTTGAAAATGGCCCTAATTAGACATGGGTCTAATTTGAGTGAAAATGACTCATGAACAGCTGAACAGTTCACGTATAAGACCAACATTCAGTCTCGTCATTCCAGTGTGAATGCTCACAGAATTTGACCCAACAACAACAACAACAACAACACTGTGTAACATGCGTCCACAGGTATAAGCGAGACTCTCTGAAGGTCCTGGGCACTGTGGGTGAGCCCATCAACCCTGAGGCCTGGCAGTGGTACTACACCGTGGTGGGGGAGAGCAGGTGTCCCATCGTAGACACCTTCTGGCAGACGGAAACTGTGAGTTCCCCCCGTTTCCTTACTTCCTACAAGCTTAAAAACGGTCGTAAGAGCAGGTGTTTGCTGACTAGAGTTGTGGCTCCCCCTGGTGGTAACACAGGTCACTCGCACCACACCACACCACACCATGTCGGATTCACATTAAATGTGCAGTGTTGTCTTTCAGGGTGGACACGTGTTGACTCCTCTGCCTGCAGCGACGCCCATGAAACCAGGATCTGCCGTGAGTAATGAGACGCACAAACTGGGTTTTCACATTTAATGAAACCGAAAAAGACGTACGTTTAAGCAACTTTATCAAGTTTCTGAGAAGAAAAATGTGTTATTTGTAATAATTAAAAAGCCAACGATGTCCTTTAACTGTAGATTAAAGTGAAAAAGACTTAAAAATCCTGGAAACATTAACGTTCCTCTCCAACATTTAGCAAAGCAAATGTCTAAAATGTCCATATTTAACAGACGGCACTGCTGAAAGAAGACCATCGTGACCACGGGGGTGATGTGAGCGTTACAAAAGCTAACTTTAGCCACTACTACTAACTACTGTGTCCACAGTTAATGTCATGTCCTGCTTTCTTTCTGCCGCTAAATAATCCATCGGTTTGTTGTTTGCTAACACGTTAGCATAAAGATCGCTAGCTTAAAATGCTAACGAGTCCACTCGCATAGCAGAAGTGAGATCTGTGTCTGTCTCCGTCTTTGTTAACAAGTACAGCCACAGTTTAGTTCTTCTGTGGGTTTCCTTGTCCATCTTCATTCAATTTCAGTCATGTTTCAAACGTCTGACAGACCACACGCTAACATTTTCGTCTCGTCAACGAAAACTCACACAAGTCTCGTCGTGTTTTAGTCATCAAAGAGCCGCGTTTATCTCGTCACCGTCTCGTTATCGTCATGAAAAAAAGTGGCGTCGACAAAAAGATTTCGCCATCGTTGACGAAAACAACAACACTGGTCAGAGCAGGAGGTAAAAAAAAACAAACGCACTGAAGAAGAACTGTATGATAGAAGAGCAGCATTAGTGTGTGGAACCTTGGTACAAGGTCTTCTACCAGTGTCTTCAGATGTCCTCACGAAAACAAAATGGTGGTCTGACATATTTCCCCATGTGGTTTCATTCCTGTCCTCCAGACGTTCCCGTTCTTCGGCGTGGTGCCGGCCATCTTGAATGAGTCGGGAGAGGAGCTGGAGGGGCCGAGTGAAGGATATCTGGTCAGGATAACGATGACGTCGCAGTGAATTTTAATAAACCGTCATCGTGTGTCGTGTCGTTGGTCGTTGACGTGTCACTACTGTCTACTGTGTGTGTGTGTGTGTGTGAACAGGTTTTCAAACAGCCGTGGCCCGGCGTGATGAGAACAGTGTACGGAAACCACCAGAGGTTTGAAACCACCTACTTCCAGAAGTTTCCAGGATATTACGTCACAGGAGACGGTGAGGCAGGAGATACTGGTGCTGGTTTTTGAACTTTAAACAGATAGTTTAAGTACTTTAAGTAAAACGTCTGCATCATTTATGATCATCTTAAAGAACGTGTTCACGTCTTTATTTCACTGTTAGACAGACTTTGACAACAGGAAACTGAAGTTTGTAAACCACTCACTCTCCCACACCAAAGCCCATAGAGAGAACCAGTGATTTTAGCTCACAGGGACACAGGAGCTGCTGGTCCTCTGCTGCCTCGTGTGGTCACTTTGTGTCACTGAGTTAAGTCTAAATTAAATACTTTAAAAGCCGAATTCACTAAAATCAGTCATTGTAAGTTAGTGATGGAGGCAGCAGTGGATCAACAACTCCTGTGAACTCCTGTGTGCTGTGATGTTAAAATCACTGGTTTACTCTATGGACTTTGGTGTGGGAGAGTGAGTGACTTTGGTGTGGGAGAGTGAGTGACTTTGATGCGGGAGAGTGAGTGACTTTGGTGCGGGAGAGTGAGTGACTTTGGTGCGGGAGAGTGAGTGACTTTGGTGTGGGAGAGTGAGTGACTTTGGTGTGTGAGAGTGAGTGACTTTGGTGTGAGGAGAGTGAGTGACTTTGGTGTGAGGAGAGTGAGTGACTTTGGTGTGCGAGAGTGAGTGACTTTGGTGTGCGAGAGTGAGTGACTTTGGTGTGGGAGAGTGAGTGACTTTGGTGCGGGAGAGTGAGTGACTTTGGTGCGGGAGAGTGAGTGACTTTGGTGCGGGAGAGTGAGTGACTTTGGTGTGTGAGAGTGAGTGACTTTGGTGTGAGGAGAGTGAGTGACTTTGGTGTGAGGAGAGTGAGTGACTTTGGTGTGCGAGAGTGAGTGACTTTGGTGTGGGAGAGTGAGTGACTTTGGTGTGGCAGAGTGAGTGACTTTGGTGCGGGAGAGTGAGTGACTTTGGTGCGGGAGAGTGAGTGACTTTGGTGCTGGAGAGTGAGTGACTTTGGTGTGTGAGAGTGAGTGACTTTGGTGTGAGGAGAGTGAGTGACTTTGGTGTGAGAGAGTGAGTGACTTTGGTGTGGGAGAGTGAGTGACTTTGGTGTGAGAGAGTGAGTGACTTTGGTGTGGGAGAGTGAGTGACTTTGGTGTGGGAGAGTGAGTGACTTTGGTGTGGGAGAGTGAGTGACTTTGGTGTGAGAGAGTGAGTGACTTTGGTGTGTGAGAGTGAGTGACTTTGGTGTGTGAGAGTGAGTGACTTTGGTGTGGGAGAGTGAGTGGTTTACAAACTTCAATTTCCTGTTGTAAAAGTCTGTTTAACAGTGAAATAAAGACATGAACATGTTCTTAAGACATATTAGACTTAAAACAAGTCTTTTTTTCATACTTAAATAAACCTGAAGTATCATTTTAAGGATGGAGGAGAGAATGTGGATAAAGAAGTAGTGAAGATAATGTAATGAAACACTCAGATGAAGTGAATCAGAGGATGTTGGTGCGTCTTGTGTGGACTCACTTCCTCTCAGCTGCACGTCGTAAATGATATACTTTGATCTCCAGGTTGCCGTAGAGACGAGGACGGCTATTACTGGATAACAGGGAGGATAGACGACATGCTGAATGTCTCAGGTAAAAGGTCTTTCCATTTAGAATTCACTGAAAAAAAAGTTATTTGCAAAGATTACAGTGTTACTGCTGCAGGAAATGACCCTCTTACAATTTTAATTTGAAGGTTTGGACTCTGAAGCGTGATAATTAATTCAGTATTTAAATGGTTTGGCACCGACTGAGACCTTTAAAGTGTCGAAGACTGACGTCTCCGTCTCCTCCTCAGGTCATTTGCTGAGTACAGCCGAGGTGGAGTCGGCTCTGGTCGAGCACCGGTCGGTCGCAGAGGCCGCGGTGGTCGGCCGACCGCATCCCGTCAAAGGAGAGAGTCTCTACTGCTTCGTCACGCTCACCGACGGCGTGGCGTACAGCCGCGAGCTGGAGGCTGAGCTCAAGAAACAAGGTCGGTGAAACCGAGTCCTGGATGAGGAGACGAGGAGATCTGATGTTTCTCCGCATCGTCGATCAGATCAAATTGCGCCGAACCTTCTCTATTCTCCATCTTTTACTTTTACCGTTAGCTACAACATTGTTTCAGGAAACGCGGCGTATTGACACCAGCGTTCTTGGCAGGTTTCTCCCGAACTTACTCGCACCGCAACATGCTAACCTGTCGCTGCGCCACGGATGCTAACCGTGATCACCAGTCGGTGACAAAACACCACGTATAACAATTCCTCAAGTTTATTCGACCTGAAATTAAAATGTAAACGGTAATTATTTCTGTCGCTTCAGGTCGTGAATGTTCCCGTAGCTCACAGGGTGTCCGCGTGGTCTTAAAAAGTCTGAAATCCAGTCTTAAAATGTCTGAAATTCACGGTCTTAAATACGATTTTTAAAAGGTCTATTAACGTTACTTTTATTTAAAACGTGCATAAACTTCAGTCTCGCTTTGAAATGTTTCTATTTTTGAGGATGCGCTAGCATAACAACAACACGGAACTAAAGTAGGTCACCTGTGCTGCCCGGCGACAGTTTATCGAGCACCACTAGCTAGCGTGCTGTGCGCGCGCCGCGGTGTGTTATAGCTTAGCATAGCAGCGGAGAAAACTTAATGAAAGCCCACAGCGAAGACGAACTGCTTGCATAAGATGGGTAAGTGCAAGTTTGATGATTTGTGGCTCTAAATTTCCTTCGTGTCTTTTGTACTTTTTTGCCAAATGGGTCTTAAATTGCATTCATTATGGTCTTAAAAACAAAGTCTTAAAAAGTCTTAAATTTGATTTGTTGAAACCTGCAGAGACCCCGCACTCAAGTAAGCGCGGTCCTGAACCGGTCCCCAGAACCGATCACAGGAACCAGGTTCCGAGGTGGTTTTCGTACACTTTACTGAGCATGAACGCAAGTCGTCTTCAGAACAGATTAGAGACCTGATCCACGGCAGTTTCAGTTCTTTTTCTCTTTCCACCATTCAGCGCTCAGACGTTCAATTATTTCAACACCGATCTTTGTCTAATGCTTTAAAAACTCTCCTTTCATGTTACAGTAGCGTGAGTCGAGCGTTGAACAACAACGGACCGGATACAAACAGAATTTTGTTCCCTTAAGAGACAAATCCAGATGAACAGTCGTATTTAAGGCTGTCGTTTAATCAGGCTTTTGATTCTTTATAAAGGTCTCGACGCCAAAGTCCGTCCCGGTTTTGTGTCTGACGCTAATTTTAAAAAAGTCTTCCATGAAACTTTGTTTGTTGCGAGTCTGATTTTGTTCACGTTTGTTGTTTCTCCACAGTTCGTGAGAAGATCGGTGCCATAGCTACACCGGACTTCATCCAGAACGCTCCGGGACTCCCCAAGACCCGATCTGGTGAGTGAACGGGAAACGTGAACTCTGACGCCACTGACGAGGCGCTAGTTTTACCTCGACTGTGAGAATGTGTTGCGTAACAAAACAAAAAAACAAAATACAGAAGTACCGTCTCTCATCGACTCGGATTTCAGGCTGCTAACGTTAGCGCTAGCAATAAACAGTCAGTTATAGAGTTTCAGTTCTGATAAATATCATATATGCATCTAATATGCGTCTACTACCTCAAGGTGGCAGCAGCAGCAGTAGCTAGCATTTTGAAAGTATGTTTTTGGAAATTATGAAATTTGCTAGGTTCCTTGAACGTATCTCATAGCTGCTCCTCTAATCTTTGACGCGCTGTAGCCGTGCGTTCTCCTCTGTATCGTCAGTTTTACGTTTAGATAAACGAGTAAATATTGCCATCATTTGTTTTGCTGCTAGCCAGTAGCATCCATGTCGCTGAGGCTGCCGATACCATAAAAGTGCATACAATTTTAAATCATTAAGGAACTTAAAAACTAAGAGCAACTTGGACTTTTTAAGGTAGCGTTGACAATTCAAACGAATGGAAAACCTAAGGGAAATTTAATTTTGCGGAGACTGCACCGTTGAATCCCTCGCTAAGTGCAAAAAGTTTGCAAGTTTGAATCCCTAAAAGTCCCAAGTTTCCACTTTGCCACATCTGACACAGAAGTCGTTGAGCTGGATTATATTTCAGCTCCGTGCATCTACTACCTCTACCCTAACCCTCAAGGTGGCAGCAGTAGCTAGCATTTTGAAAGTATGTTTTTGGCAATTATGCAATTTACTAGGTTCCTTGAACATATCTCGTAGCTGCTCCTCTAATCTTTGACGCGCTGTAGCCGTGCGTTCTCCTCTGTATCGTCAGTTTTATGCAAATTTCAGCAAAAAGTCACATTTAAATAAACGAGTAAATATGGCCATAATTTGTTGTGCTGCTAGCCGGTAGCATCCATGTCGCTGAGGCTGCGGATTCCATAAAAGTGCACAAAATTTAATTCATTAAGGAACTTAAAAACTAAGGGCAACTTGGACTTTTTAAGGTAACATTGAAATTTAATTTTGCGGAGTCTGCACCTTTGAATCCCTCGCAAACTGCAAAAAGACCACATCAATGATTTTGATCAACATCGCAAGTTTTAATCCCTAAAATTCCCAAGTTTCCACTTTGCCACATCTGACACTGTCACAATTATGACATTTACTAGGTTCCTTGAACGTATCTCGAAGCTGCTCCTCTAATCTTTGACGCGCTGTGGATGTGCGTTCTCCTCTGTATCGTCAGTTTTACGCAAATTTTCAGCAAAAAGTCGCATTTAAATAAACGAGTAAATATCGCCATAATATGTTGTGCTGCTAGCCAGTAGCATCCATGTCGCTGAGGCTGCCGATACCGATACTAAGATAAAAGATTCAAAGAGAAAACGCACAAAGAACCTGAAGCAGCATTTGGCGACAAATCGTCCACAAAAAAAATAAAACACGCTCGCTAACGCTGTTTTTTTTGGCTAAATTTAAAATGTCGTTCAAACTGAAACAAACCGTGATAACTATGGATTTTAAATAAAACGGTCAGTTGACCTGCTGAAGATAATGAGTCCGTTCGCCCCCTGCAGGTAAGATCATGCGAAGGGTTCTCCGCAAAATCGCCTGTGACGAGCGCGACCTGGGCGACATCTCCACGCTGGCCGACTCGTCCGTGGTCGAGCAGCTTTTCCAGAACAGACACTGTGCCGCCGTGTGACGGAGTCCGAGGTCCTCGCTCTGACACACCGCCAAAAAAAAAAGATCGCAACGAGACGGGAAGAAGACGACGACGACGAGGAGAATGTTAGACGAACGCGGTCTTTTCTCACAAAAACAACGTCTGGCTCCCCGCGATGAAGACGCACGCCGTACGACAGAATAAACGTAGGAGGAGCCAGAGGTTGTTTTTGGGTAAGACCGCCCTCTAGTGGACCTGCGGTGGACGTGGAAGACGCTTCATCTTATTTTATCTTTGTGCTTTTTTTTTAGCCCAAAACAAACTTGCAGAAATACGCTAACGCGCAAAGTCGCTGTGTCTGAGGTGAAAGGGTGAGCGTCTCCGTCTGAGAACGTCGCTCAGCGCCAAACGCAGGTCATTAGCTAAATATGCTTACGCTTCCGGTTTCTACGAGTTAATTATTGTTTTTTTTTTTGTTTTTTGAAAGGATTTACATATCTGTATGTTGGGTTTCGGGAGAGAATTTAGAGGATGTTATTTTTGTGTCTGTTTATTTTTCTCTGTAGTTTTGACGTAGAAACTTTGAAAATAATTTGTACGGGAAAATATTAGAGCCAGGTGGTGATCGGTCGGTGACGTCACAGATACTTAATAAAGGCATAGTTCAGGTTTTTTTTTCTTTTTGAAGAGTGAAGTGTGTCGTCAGAGGACACAGTCTACGATATTTACGTCGCATGATCACGTTTATACCTCGCTGTTGGACGGGAAACTGAAGTTTGTAAACCACTCACTCTGCCACACCAAAGCCCATAGAGAAAACCAGTGATTTTAACATCACAGCACACAGGAGTTCACAGGAGTTGTTGATCCAACAACAATAATGTTGGATTTTGTCAAATTCGCCTTTTAAAGTATTTAATTTAGACTTAACTCAGTGACACAAAGTGACCACACGAGGCAGCAGAGGACCAGCAGCTCCTGTGAGCCCACAAAATAAAATCACTGATTTCCTCGATGGGCTTTGGTGTGGGAGAGTGAGTGGTTTCCTTCAGTTTCCTGTCTCACAGTGAGATAAAGACGCGTCAGACGTCACAGATGTACGGAGCCCCCGAAGTGACGTGAGAAAAAATGAATAAATACATTTGGAAACTCGAGATCTCGACTTTGAAACTCGAGAATTTGAGAAACTCGAAATCTCTAGTTTTCCCCAATTTTTTTTTGTTTTTTTTCAATTTCAAAAAATAATTTAATTTCTTTTTTCAATTAAAATTTTTTTTTTGAATTATTATTTTTTTTTTCTCATGTCACTTCGGGGGCTCCGTACAGATGAGATGGTTGTGAAGCTTCTGTCATTTATTAAAATCTTAACGTAAGACTTCAATTATCTGGAGAATCTCCTGATCCTCGTTGTCCTTTTCCTTTGGATTATTATTTTTTTTTAAATCTTTTATCTCGTGTGGGTCTCGATGTGCCAATGTCAGTAACAGCAGAGCTCAGTGCACTACCATAATAATAATAATAATAATAATAATAATACTGTCAAAGAACAACATAGTGCCGCGGCTTATTACTTACAGTGTTTTCGTTTGTGTGTTTGATTCAGGTGAAGGAAAGACGTGCGTGTGTGTGTTTAATCTCTGACTGTGTTCTGTGTTTGTGCGACGACAGTAAATGGACATGACTACTGCCTCCACCGCTGTGTTTTCACTGCTCCTTTAAGGGAAAACTGACGCTCATGATCATTTTACGAAAAAGGTGAATAAAAGGCAACTGCTGCGTCCCAAACGTCTGCAAATCGACCAAAGAAACTCATTTTTCTCAACGACCGATGTCCTGGAGGTGAGTGACACTGGTTGTAATACTCGCTCATATCCACTAGAGGGCAGTGTTTGACACTTTTACCAAAAGGGTGAGTCACAACTGCAGCAGCCGATTTTCTGAGGGGACGCCGCGAATAATAAAGAAATAAACAAAAAAAAAAGTATTTATTTTAAACACTTTGCAGATTCTGTACATGGAAAATAACTTTAATGTTTTTGGAGTTAAAGTTGTGCTGTTGTCTGATTATGAACTCTTTTATTTAGTTGTTTTCAAAGTTGAAGGAAAACCTAGTGATCGTCGTATGAGATTCTTGAACACCATGTTCGCGTCTTTATTTCGCCATTAGATAGACTTTTCCTTGTGGAAACTGACGTTTTTAAACCACTCACTCTCCCACACCAAAGTCACTCACTCTCCCACGCTAAAGCCCATAGAGTAAACCAGTGATTTTAACATCACAGCACACAGGAGTTCACAGGAGTTGCAATGTCTGATTTGTCAAATTCGGCTTTTAAAATGTTTAATTTAGACTTACTTTAGTGACACAATGTGACCACACGAGGCAGCAGAGGACCAGCAGCTCCTGCGTCCTCACACACTAAAATCACTCGTTTTCTCTATGGACTTTGGTGTGGGAGAGTGAGTGGTTTACAAACTTCAGTTTTAGCATTAGCGTCGTCAAACTTTAAATGATCACATTAATTTATTGTGATAAATAAAACATTAATACATGGGGGTTTTTCTGTCATAATGTTGAGTTTTGTGTTTAACGTCATGTTTTCGGTCAAATTGTTGAGTTGAGTTTTTTTGCTGTTGTGCGTTTGTTTGCGTGTGTGTTTGTTCCTGTGAAGTCTGAGGAGAATCTCTGCCTCGTGAAGTTTAAACTGGACTCAAACACGATCCAGAGGCTGAGGCTGACGTCACGTTCACGTCTCCACGCTCTGGTGAGTCCATCACACGTTACACTGTAAAACCTCATTCACAGCATTTGGTTGAATTCACTTCCAGGATTTGCCGTCGATAGATTTTTTTAAAGATGAATTTTAAAACAATACAAAGTCCCAACTGACTTTTTTTCCTCAAAATATATAATATTGTGCGTATTTTTCTACTTTTATGATACTCTATATACTGTTTATTTGTATAGAAATCACAAGGTATTATTTTATATATTTGTATTATTATTTATTTTAAATAGATCAAATATCAATTTTTTTGACCACTTGAGTGTTGCTTGGTAACAGAAATATAAACTATAGTGTGTATTTTACATCAATACAATTTCTACACCAATCTAATTATACAGTATATATATTGTGTATATATATGTATATGCATATGTGTGTGCGTATATACATATATGTATGTATTTATGCATATACATACATATATGTATGCATATATACGTGTATATATATATGCGTTTATGTATATATGTATGTATATATGCGTATATGTATGCATATATGCGTGTACGTATATGTACATATAGGTATATCTACGTATATATGCGTATACGTATATGTATGTGTAAGTGCGTATAGGTATATATGTATGTATATATACGTATATGTATGTATGCATATATAAGTATACGTATATGTATGCATATATGCGTATACGTATATGTATGCATATATGCGTATACGTATATGTATGCATATATGCGTATACGTATATGTATGTATTTATGCGTATACGTATATGTATGTATGTATATATGCGTATACATATATGTATGTATGTATGTATGTATATATGCGTATACGTATATATGCGTATACGTATACATATATATGTATGTATGTATGCGTATATGTATATATATGTATGTATATATATGCGTATACGTATATATATGTATATATGCTTATACGTATATATATGTATGTATATATGCGTATACGTATATATGTATACGCCCACACACAGAAGAGCTGAAAAGCCTCAGCACCCCTCTGAAAAACACCAGCCTCTGCCTTTTGGTGTGAGTCAGAGACGCGTTTGTGAGTCGTCGCCTCACATTTCATCCATGTGGAAATCCACCGAGACGAGAAGGTCACAGCGTTTGGTCGCGTAAGCGCTCTGAAAACGAAAGGATGAATGAAGACGAGGCCGAGGGCGTCTGAATAACGAGGAGGAAACGGGATCAGTCGCCGGGGGACGGCGTTCGGCGTCGCACCGCGGCGTCTCATCACACAGTTGCTCAGCTGCTCGCGTCGTCCATATTTGAAGCTTCAGTGGACAA
>NC_139810.1:925000-955000 GCF_963457635.1 Microchirus variegatus | reverse complement strand
TTACTAGTTCATAGCTTATTTGCTAGCTTATTTATTAGTTTCTCATTTACTAGTTCCTAGCTTATTTACCAGTTACTTATTTGCTAGTTCATAGCTTATTTGCTAGCTTATTTATTAGTTTCTCATTTATTAGCTCCTAGATGATTACAGTTTCTTATTTACCAGCTATTGGCTGTGAATAAGTAACCGGTAAATGACCTATAAGCTAGTACATAGTACTAGTAGCTAGTAAATAAGCTACAAGTAGTACTTAACTACTAGCTTGTAACTTATTCACTAGTTACTTGTTAGCTTGTAGATAATTTAGAAATAATTCATTTTAAACCCTTTTCATGTACAAGCTTTTAGTTTATTTACTAGGTGATAGCTTATTTACCTAATAGCTTATATATTCACATAAGCAAGCAAATAGACTAGTTGATAGCTTATTTACTAGTTTATTTGTTTTTTTCTAGCTGAAGCCTCGTTTACTGGTGTAGCTCGAGTTAAACTCACAGAGTCAAAGACTGTGAATAATATTGAGCTAAATCTGTGTCACAGATGACGACGTAACACAAACCTCTTCACTGTAACAATAACACAAACGAGACAAAACGCGCTTCATCGCTGCGACGTAAACAATCCTTTACGATTCTGTGTGTGTGTGTGTGTGTGTGTGTTTCTCTGGGGGTTCTGAGCTTGTTCCTCTGCATCAAACTTTCCTCCGTTCTCTGCAGCGTCTCCAGTCTGAGGCCTGACACACTTATATACGCACATATACGCACATATATTCCACATGTATAAGCTTATATAAGAGCAGCGTTCATCACTGCTGCTGCTGCTGCTGAGAGGAAACGTGCACTCAGCTGTATTTTCTGAGATAAATGAGCAGCAAAGAGCTTCACAACATGATTAAAAACACAGGTCAGCATCAGCTCATGTTATTTTCTCACCACGTTCTGTTTTTTGACGTAACTTTGTGATTCATCACTCCATGTGCTCCAGGAACTTACTGTATGTTCACAGTTAATTATAGAAATAGTTGCATTTTTCCACTTAAATGTTGAAAGAAACATTGTCATTTCCAGATTTAACAAACACTGAATGATTTAACTGATAGCTTAGCTCATAGGCATATTAGCCCAATCGCTTATTTACTAGTAACTTGTTTAATAGCTTGTAGCTTATTTACTATCTACCTTCTTGCTAGCACGTAGCTTATTAATTGTTTAATAGCTTATTTATTAGCTACCTATTTGCTAGCTCATAGCTTGTTAACTAGTTTCTTATTTAGCAGCTTGTAGCTTATTTATCAGCAACTTATCGAACCGTAGCATGCTAGCTACTTATGTACGCACTTTTAGGTTGTTTACCAGTTACTTATTCACTAGTTCATAGCTTATTTGCTAGCGTAATTTTTTAGTTTCTCATTTACTAGCTCCTAGTTTATTTACCAGTTACTTATTTACTAGTTCATAGCTTATTTGCTAGCTTATTTATTAGCTACCTATTTGCTAGCTCATAGCTTATTAACTAGTTTCTTATTTAGCAGCTTGTAGCTTATTTATCAGCAACTTATCGACCCGTAGCATGCTAGCTACTTATGTACGCACTTTTAGGTTGTTTACCAGTTACTTATTTACTAGTTCATAGCTTATTTGCTAGCTTATTTATTAGTTTCTCATTTACTAGCTCCTAGCTTATTTACCAGTTACTTATTTACTAGTTCATAGCTTATTTGCTAGCTTATTTATTAGTTTCTCATTCACTAGCTCCTAGCTTATTTACCAGTTTCCTAAACATCGTCATTTCCAGATTTGACAAACACTGAACAATATTTCCTGACATTCTCTGAACCAAACAAGTTAATTAATTAATTAAATTAATTAATTAAATTGATGTTAGTAATGTTTTTAAGGTTTTACACAAACTGAAACTGAGGTAGTAACAATTCATATATATATATATATATATATATATATACATTAGTGCTGTCAAACATTAACACGTTAACGGTGTTTAACGGCGTCGACCTTAATGCACGACGCGTTTCCATGACAACTGACTGGAAAAAGACGCGTTTGTATCTATGAATGAATGAATGGTTTGTTTTGTGAACATTGTTTAATCGATTTACTCTTCTTCATTACTCACTACTTAATTTCCTTATACTTATTCAGATGAGTATCACCTCAAACACCATTCATTTTAACGCAAATATCAACTATATTAAAATAAACTGTGGACATAATAATGTTAATATTCACAGCGCGGACTAGCACGAGGCTAATCTTTATATTTCAGCGTTAGACTGGGTTTATTTTTCTGTAACGACACGACGTGAATATTCTTCTTCTTCTGACAGTTCTTTCTTATCTTTGTCTCATTATCTTATCTTAACTTCTTGTTTAATTCTTCTATTTCTATTGTTTTGTCGTGAAAGCCTCAGTAAATACACAACTTATGGTTACATTTTGGCTCAATGAGCAAAGGTGTGGCACCAAAAGTGATTCCATATCGTCTGCATAGAAACGCACCAAGTTTTTGCCGGAAAACGCGAAAAAACAAGTGAGACGTCGAAAATCAAACGTCGTACTAATTCATTTAATTAACGTAAATTGTGTACTTTTGCAATACTTAGGCTCCGTCCCAATATCTCCCCCTTAAAATATCCCCTATGTTTGGAGCGTCCTCAACCGTAAATGTAAAAGTTGCTTCCCTGTGGAATTGGAACGCCACTATATGCAAATTAGCGTAGTGAACATAACGAACGTGCTAACCTACGTCACGTGTTGACAATGCTACCGGTGGAGCGTGCTACTGTTTTCATTCAGGAAAAATGTCGATGGGATCAGCTGTTTGTTTTTCTACGTCAACGCCGTTTTTCTCCGTCCTCGTAAACGATAAAACTACACGCATGTAGCAGAGCTAGCTAGCTAGCTAGCGGCTGTTTGCAGAGCGCTTCGAGAGCGTTTGTCCTCTACACTCTGCAAACAGCCGCCAGCCAGCTAGCTAGCTCTGCTACATGTGCTAGCTAAAATAAGTGACCATTTATGAAAGCAGCTAGTTAGCTAGCTGCTTTCATAAATGGTCACTTATTTTCTGACATTAGTGTTCAAAGCTCAACGGTCCTCTGGATGTGTATCAAACCAACATATTCCAACAAATTCCGACATTGTAACACGCGCTTATTTGCGAAAATATATTACAACGGAAATTGTTCCTCGGCAGATGTTTTCCCGCCATTTTTGTTGGAAAAAAATCAGCCGGCTCGCTGAATTCGCAAAGCATCGTGGGTAATTTCATCTTCCACTTCTTTTTAAGCACCAGAGCTCACTACGTTTTGAGGGTTGATATAAGGAGAAAATCCCATTTCCCTTCGCTCATAGCGAAGAGAACGAGTTAAATTTAGGGTTAGGGCAAAAATGTAGAGTTAGAGGAGTAGGTTTTGGGGCGGGGCTTAAGTTCTTAATAATACCAACCAGGTTTTATTCGACGTCACTTTGACTGACAGACAGAATACGACGGCGTCGGAGTAGTTTTTACGAAAGTGCGAGTACGGCATCGGACCTGATACCTGACACCTGATCCTGGTGTAAACACATCCCTGTGATCCCTAAGATCAGAAGTGGGTCAGTGTGTGTGTGTGTGTGTGTGTGTGTGTGTGTGTGTGTGGCCACGCCTTCTCTCACACATGAAGGATGATGATCATCCGTCTGTGGATCAACACAAACATACATATATGTATATATATATATATATATATATATATACGTATATATATATATTATATAAAGGCTCTGTTCAGCACACAGGCGTCATGTGACCGGCTGAGCCAATGACGGAGCAGCAGCAGCAATCCTGGCTGCTGCTGCTGCTGACCTCGCCAAAACTGGCACAGGAACAAACGGCTTTAGTTAGCGCTCACACGCACACACACACTCACACACTCATGCTCACACACACACACACACACACACACACACACACACACACACACACACACTTACTTCCCTGGCTGAGGTCTGTGTAGGTGCAGAGGAAGGAGGGAGCTGCTGCTGCTGCTGTTGTTGTGTTGTGTTGTGTTGTTGTTGTTGTTGTTGTGTTGAGCAGAGGCTGCAGAAGTGTGTGTGTGCAGTGTTTACACACAGGTTTGTCGTATTCACACACACACACACACACACACGTGCCAGAGAAATCATACTTGCTTACTCAGTGTTATCTCACAGTGACTCCGCCCACTGGTTGGTGATTTGTTGTTTTCAAGGCTCTGGTTCTGTTTGTTATTGACAGGTTTGATTGACAGCTCGTCCACCAAAAGAGCTCCGGACGTCACGTGACTCAGTGTTTACACCAAACCACTGCGTTGGCAGGAAAATCACCAGTGATGGTTTCAACCTGTGGCACCAAAGGTGCAGTTTGGTACAGTCTGGTACAGTTTAATACAGTTTGGTACAGTTTGGTACAGTCTGGTATAGTTTAATACAGTTTGGTACAGTCCCGTACAGTTTAGTGCAGTTTGGTACAGTCTGGTACAGTTTGGTACAGTTTGGTACAGTTTAATACAGTTTGGTACAGTTTAATACAGTTTAATACAGTTTGGTACAGTCTGGTACAGTTTGGTACAGTCCCGTACAGTTTAATACAGTTTGGTACAGTCTGGTACAGTTTGGTACAGTCCCGTACAGTTTAATACAGTTTGGTACAGTCTGGTATAGTTTGGTACAGTCTGGTATAGTTTGGTGCAGTTTGGTACAGTCTGATACAGTTTGGTACAGTCTGATACAGTCTGATACAGTTTGGTACAGTCTGGTGCAGTTTGGTACAGTTTGGTACAGTCTGATACAGTTTGGTTGAGTTTGGTACAGTCTGATACAGTTTGGTACAGTCTGGTATAGTTTAGTACAGTTTAATACAGTTTAGTGCAGTTTGGTACAGTCTGGTATAGTTTAGTACAGTTTAATACAGTTTAGTGCAGTTTAATACAGTTTGGTACAGTTCTGGTTTGGTTTTCTCTGTGTATTCACAACACAGAGAAAGGTCAAAGGTCATAAACGTGGACGGTTCATCTCTTAACTAATGATCCCGCTGTAAACTCACTCTTCTTCGTTTTCTCGTTCATTTGAGCAGCGCCACCGCGAGGAGACATGACGTAGTGACACCCGGCCGGTGAAACAGACCGGTCTAGTTAATTCAGAGTGAATTATTTTGTGAATTACAACACTGATATTCGCCCCTCGAGTATCGACGATCCACATCTGAATGGCGTCCTGTAGCGTTGCACACGGGTTGGAAACGCGGCTGATGACACAATTCCACGGGTCAGTTCAAATCTATTAATTAGCGCCTGGGCTAGCCCCGGAACTGACACGTCACGGCTTAATCTCTTCATCTTGTTTCACGACTCTCTGTATTCGGGCTGACCGGCTCTGTGTTTACCACTAATCCTAATCCATCTGGCACTAAACTGGACAATATTGCCCAGGTGCAAAAAGCGGGGCAGATTATTGCCTCGGGCGGCTGGCGTTGATACGACGCCCGGCGCTTTGACTTCAGACTGTGTCTGCTCACCTTTTATTGACCTGTGCAAACGTCACTCTGGACTCCTGAGACCTTTTATTTGGGGGAAATGAAGGATTGGTTGTTGTTGATGTATCACTTAGCTTAGCTTTAAGTAGGACAGGTGTGTGTGTGTGTGTGTGTGAGCACAGTCTGGGTCACCGTCAGGACCATTGACTGGTTTTTGCGTGTAAATTTAGAGCGAATATTTAGGTCACGCTTCCCCCCTGAAAAACACAGCGTGGTTCATTCCAGTCCACGTGAAGCTTCGTTGTGTTGTCGTTCAAACCAAAGACGCATAAAGAAAGAAAGTCGGGGGCTTTACCTTTTTTCCAAAGCCCATTATAAGTGACTATTGTGTGGCAGATTAGCGATGTCGGACCCAGATGATCGGCGTAAGGACGGAGCGGTGATGTCGATGACAGACGGCGTGGACCGACACAATGTGTCAGAGTCGCTGGGTAAGCCCATGATTAGACGCTTAAAAGGATCAGGATTAGCTTTAAGAAAGTCCAGAGGCTTTGCCGGGGTTTAGGTTTGACCGAGAGCGAGACAAGGGGCGGAGCCAACATGACGAACGTGAAGGACGCGGCTGCGCACGTATGTGGGTCAGTCCAAATAACGTCTGTGATCAGTCCATTACAAACACTAACTGCTCATTAAACACACATCAGTCCATTCATGACAAAAATCTAAGATTGGAGAATTCATTAGACCACATATACCAGGGCTATTCAACTGAAATTTCTGTACTACTATTTTGTGTTGCATGTACAGTAAACGGATACAAATACATACAAAACGTTTTCAACTATTTAGCACTTATTTGTTGGAATAGCTGCTAGTTTTGTGCTAAAAAAGGTAAATAACAAAACCACCAACATTCGGGTACAATACAGTTTGCGTACATTGCAAAAAGGTCACAGTTACAGTCGCGCCAACATTTGGATAAGGCTCTTACAAAATTAGAGGTAACAATATAAACAACATTAAGGTGCAAATGGCCACAATAGGGTATTTTTGCAGAAATATAAGTAAAAGTACCAACAATATTCAGGTACAACTGCTACAGTTGGCTCTTAGTGCAAAATATTCTGGTACATACATAGACTGCGTACAATTACAGCTGTACTAGTATTTGCCAAAAAGGGACGCAAAGTGTCACAAAGTGCCAGAAATAGGCGAAATTGGCTTTTTAAAGTGGACCTAGACCGGAAGTTCCTATTAAGGCTGTTTTTTAGTGTGTATCTGCGTCATTACCTTGTTTATGAAGCCCTGAAGGTTCTAAACAAACAGTTCAGTCACTGCTGAGAACGCTGTGTTTTATTATAATCTCGGGCTCAGCGAGATCTCTGAAAAAACCCGGTCCGGTTACGTAAACAGTGGTTCTCCTGAACAGCAGATCCTCCTGCTCCGGGCACTAGTCCGGGCACATCCGGTTGCGTACATTGAACCGCAGAAGAAGAATAACGTCCGTTGTGGAGGTGTTTCACGAGCGACAGTGGTTGAGACTGAGGTTCTACCTGGAACCATTTGTTTTTCAAGGGTTCTTGGTAAGACTAATGGTTCCAGGAAGAACCGTTTTGATCCAGAGAACCCTTTAAAACTACTTTACTGAATAAAGGGTTTTAAAGGGTTCTTGGTAACACTAGGGATCCAAAAGGTTCAAGCCTAAGAACCTTATATTGTTCTACTTTGCACTTTTATTTCTAAGAGTGTACAAACGTGGGTTTGTTCTGTGGGGAAAGTTCAGTTTCAAAGACCGACAACTGCTGAACGCTGTTTGCTCGAGAGTTACGAGCGATGGTGTTTTGTTTGTTTGCTGCGTCCTCGGCAGCTTTTCACGTTCGAGTGAAACGTGCTAATGCTAATGCTAATGCTAATGCTAAACGAGCTCCGCGTTCACGTGAAAACGATGAAAACACGTGGAAACTCCTGACGTCCTGGTGTTCGCACGACCTCATTCTTTCTTTCTTTCTTTCTTTCCACAGCAAAGAGAATCCCAAACAAGCAACAAGAATCACATCAAGTACGTAACAAACGTGTGTGTGTGTGTGTGTGTGTGTGTGTGCGTGTGCGTGTGCGTGTGCGTGTGCGTGTGCGTGATGGTAAATCATATGTTTGTGGCGATGAGGCCGTGCAGTTATTTGTAAACAGTGAAAAAACAAAGTGCTGATGAGTCACAGTGATGACGCAAAACCTCTGGAAATAGAGTCTGAGCTCAGACGTGGGCACAGGATCCCTGTGTGTGTGTGTGTGTGTGTGTGTGTGTGTGTGTGTGTGTGTCGTCAGTGTGAAATCACACCGACTCTTGTGATTATGTCTGCAATCTGCAATGCAGCATTGTGTGTATGTCCATATATATGTACATATACATAATGTGTAATGTATATATATATATACGTATATGTACATATGCATATATACTGTATATACGCACAGTGCAGTGATATAAATGTGTTTTCATGCTATGGTAATGTTTGATTTTCAGGTCAAGATGGCGGCTACGGCTTAGATAGTGAAGAGGTTACTTTGACGCCTGAAGATGAAAGTCCACTCAGGAGAATACTGCAGGTACACACACACACACACACACACACACACACACACACACACACACACACACACACTAGATATAACGCATTTCCCAGTCCCTTACACTAACATATAACCACATCACAACTAAGTGCCGAACCCTTAAACCAGTCCTCGATTTCCCAAAATGTTCTAATTCCATACAGGTTTACAGGTTTACTTTTGGTCCTCACAAACAAATACAAGAACACACACAAGTGAGGACCAGACTAGATGTGTTCTTTTTTTGGACCTCACAAAGACATGAATACAAACACACACACACAAGTTTGTGCAGCATTCATAGTGAGAACCCTCCCCGATTACCATTACCTTATCCATACTAACTAAATGCCTTAACCCTTAACCCTGAAGAAGCCCTTTATCGCTATCAGGACCAGACCAAACGTCCTCACAAAGATATAACTGCAAGTACACACACACACACACACACACACACACACACACACACACACACACACACACACACTCTTGTACTTGCTGCATACTGAGGACTGGGTTGCTGACAAAGTGAGGACCAGCATTTCCACTTTATAAATCAACACAATTACAAATATCTACTTCATGAATGACATCTATAAAGAACTACTGGTTGCAGTACCATAAAATGTCTGCAGGTGGAGCCCCAGAGCAAAAAGGGCTGGAAAACTTTTTTTTTTTTTTTTTGTAATTTTTGGTCCAAAATTTTACAAAAGCGTCATACTATACTATGTCGTCCAAAATTTGAGAAGAAAAATTTGACCCGAAATTCTAAAAAGAAATTTGAAAAAAAAAATTGATCCAAAATTTGAAAAAAGAAATTGACCCAAAATTTGACAAAAAACGTCATACTATACTATGTCGTCCAAATGTGATTTTTTTTTTTACAAATTGAGTATAGCATGTTATAGCAACCTGAGGAAGTGATTTCAATGAAAACAAAGTGAGGACCGGCCAAAATGTCCTCACTCCGTAAAAATGACCTCACTTTGTTGGTTAAAAACCCTCACTGGTCCTCAGTATGGCGCAAGTACAAGAACACACACACACACACACACTTGACCACACTCACCAGAGGAAGAACATCCAGCCCCCCCCCCACACACACACACACATACATGACTGAAACCATATGTTGCATCAGCTGATGCATCGAGGATTAACTGATTCCTCCCACTAACGTCCTCCGAGCTACTCTACATTAATAATATTCACAGCGGTATTTATACATACTGTATATACATAATATATGTATATATATATATATATATATATATATATAGTCATTACCAAATATGTCATTTCCATCAATCGTTCTCCTTCAGATGGAGACGATGTCATGGCCGTGAATCTCCATGTCTTGTAACAGCAGAGCTGGATTAGCATAAATGCTACAGAGATTAAAAAAGCCTGTTTTTCTACATCTGCACGACACAGAGAAGCTTTGGTCTTTGGTCCGACAGCGAAGAAGAACGTGTGTGTTTTCTGCAGCGAAGACACGATTAACTCTGAGAACCAGCTTCACACTTTACTACGATGACGCTTTACGATGATCGGAGAAGGAACTGGTGTACAAAACTGACTTACTATGTCGTCCACAGGTGTCAAACTGGCGGCCCGCGGGCCATACGTGGGCCCCCCCAATCGATGACATGCGGCCCCCCGTTTAGTAAACATGGCCCATGATGTCACCGTCTTTTAAACACAGTGTTTACAGCTGCCAGTGAGGTGACAGAATATCATTAGTGCTGTGCAATAGGCTAACACAAGCTAACGCGCTAACACACGGGTTAAGGCGTTTCCATGACGACTGACCGGAAAAAGACGTGCATGACGTCGCGTTTACGTGCCACGGCACCGGAGTCCAGGCACCGTTTACCAGTTAGCTCCGTTAGCTGCATTAGCTCCTTTTAGCACCAGTTAGCGTTAGCCTACAGTTGAACTGTCTGTTTATTAAAGGAAAAGAGCAGCGCTAACAAATAACATTTGACAGCACTGAATATAATATAATATATGTTTGTTAGCAATGTTAGCAAAGTTGTCGACAGGTTTTGCGGATTCAAAGCGGCGTGAACCCTTGCCGTTTTGGCGAATTTCGAGCATTCGCCACGATACAGGAAGTGACCTTTAACCTCGTCATAGATCGAGTTCCACCTGATTTCCCGACACTTGGCCTAAACTCAACAGGAAGTCGGCCCATTTTGGCGATTTGCGCCCTACGTGAAATGAGCAAGACGCATCGAAAAGTTGTTTTTTTCCCCCCGACAACGTTTTGTTCTCTAGGCCCCGCCCCCCTGTTGACCACACTAGATGCTCATTGGCCCCCACGGGCAGCAGAAAGGGTTTGATTCATTCACCCACAAAGAATGATCCAGCCTGGTCCGGATGTTATCTTATGTTGTGACCAACACAACACAGATATTGAGATCCGTGTCATCCCAGACAGCGCGGTGTTACGTTTCCGTGGCGTCCTCTTTTTTCCGTGAATGGGATCTATATCACTTTTAAATTGTCACATTTACACAGATATCTCTCGCATTTCACATCCAAACGACGTCAAACGTTGGCACTGGTCCACGAGGAAGTGACCGGCCGAGAAACCGACATCAAGTGTCCACGACACAACTATCGTTTTGTACGTCCCAAGTGGGTTTGGACGTGGTTTCTATGGTGACCTCACTCACTTCAAGCTAAATGATGCAGGTCCTTTATGTTTGGAGTAACATGGGAAGCCCCATGTGGGCAAATATGGGCGGGGCCACCATGGAAACCCATAACGTCAGACTGAATATAAGCCTTATAACGAACAGGCTGTAAAGTCTAATTATCGAACGCTACCGTTCAAAAGTGTTGGCCTCACCTACACAACGTTTGTTCGTGTTTTCCATTAAAAGTCAGACTTTTATTCATCAAAAAAGTTGCAAAATGAACAGAAAATATCGCAGAGACATTGACGAGATTGGAAATAATGATTTTTATTCCAAATAAAACTGTTTTCAGCTGTGCTAACATCATTGTACAAGGGTTTTCTAATCATCCAAAAGCTTCTAACACCATTAGCAAACACAATGTAGCATTAGAACACTGTTAATGGGCCTCTATATTTACACCTATGTACATATTCTATTAACAACCAGACATTTTTACCACATTAACAATGTATAGAGTGTATTTATGATCAATTTTGTGTTAGATTCATTGATAAAAAGTGCTTTTTCTTCAAAAATAAGGACATTTTCTAATCTTTGCATTGACTGTAATTTGAGAGATTTTAAGAACATTCAGCATGAACACACAGGAACCTCCTGTCTCCTGACTGAAGTGTTTTGTTGTCTAACTTTCTCTCCGACGTCCCCTGAGCTTCTGTCTTAATTCCTTTCTTCTTTTGCGTTTGCAGCCGTTCAATTGGCACCAGCCGGGAATGTCCCACAGCAAGAGGAAGCTCCTCCAGTCTCTGATGGGTCCTTATGGACCTCTGAGCGTGTCGTACAACGGCAAGATCTGCATTCTCTTCAAGGCCAAGCGGCTGGCGATCCGCTACAGGAATCACACCTTCATCGACCTGACGGAGAAGGTCTTCAACCCCGCGTCGCCTGTGGACACCAAGGGCTCCGTCTGCTCCAAGGACAAAGCGACGTAAGTCGAATCGTTAAAGCCCGACGTCGTCTGCGTGGATGTGAAACCTCACCCAGAAAGATCCACTGTAGTAGAACTGTACATTCATTTTGATTATTTCATTTCAGCCTTTCATTAAAGTTCGGAGATGTGGAGGACTTACGAGGTCTAGTAATCAGGTAAAATGCAACGTTTACTTCAAATGTTTTCTATGTGACATACATATTCACTATGTATGTGAAAAATAACTGACATATAGAACACTTGAGAGTTCATTTCATTGGCGTTGGCACCATGTTTTAAGGTTTTCTCTCTGGAGTTCCAGTTATCGTGAATGTAATATTTTCAACATTTGGAGCTAATCCTTTTAAATTGGGCAGACACTTTAGGATGCAAGGACAAATGGACTAGATTTTCACGGTCAAGGTCACTGTGACCCCACAAACCTTAATTGCATTGTGAATGTGTTAAAGCTCACATAGAGTGGTCCTGTTGCACATATATGTTAGTTATGGAGGTCTACTTACATACATTAACTTGTTTTTATGCTCAAAAACCTCCTAGTTGCTGTAAACGAGCCGATAGAAATCTCTCCTTACTGATGCTCTCCTCAGCCGTGATATTTCAGAGTGAACTCTCTCACCCAGAAGACAGAGTGTGTTGTGATTGGCCAGTATATTCAGCACCAGCTCTCAGAAGCACAGCTCCCCCCTCTGGAACAGTGGATGCACTGCTCCTCAATATCAAAACATTGTTTTTACAGTGTTTAATAAACAATAAACAAAGTCCAAACCCAAATTTCTGGACATTCGAAGATCGCGTCTGAAAAACGGCTTTCGATGAACGGTTACGAGCTGGGTGACCAAATCATCACTGAGCATCTCATGTTTGTGGATTATTTGCCTTAAACTCCTTTTAAATCAACAATATGTTGCACGTTACAAGGATCTGGAAAATAGCCGATAGAGCGCCGGTACAGCTGACGTCACACAAACCGAGGTAACGCCCCCCTGTGGCAGAAAAAAAGACAACTTTTCATCTCTTCTCTGGCTGTTTTTGTCAGAAAAGTAAAGATGGTGGATAGATTTAAAGGGACACTGTGTAGTATTTATGGGTTTATATGACCCAAAATCCACTTTTTTATACATATTATGTGCTCCTGCATTGTCTAGTCGCTGTATAATAGTTTTTGTTTCATTTTCGTAGTGTTTCAAAAAGTCATGTAAAATAACATGGTCGTGGGCCGCGGTTGCATAGCCACTGTTAGCAGAGAGACGCCATGTTTCTACCGGAGCCTGTAAGGACAAACGCGAGAGAACAAATCAAGCGTCTCTTTACTTGTAGCTGAAGTCCCGCCTCCTCTCTCTCCGCTTCGTCTTCTACGGCCGCGGTAGCTCCGCCCTCTCCCTCACCTCACGAACCTCATCTGCTGACACGGAGAAAGACGACGAGGACGACATTTGACCTGCTGAGGACACCGTAGCGCTGAGGGAAGGGAGGGGGTGAGCAGAGGAGCAGGTCTTTGTTGTAAATTTCAGCCTCTCCTCTAGATGGCACTATAAACTACTTACTTCACCTTTAAGACAGTTGGAGACAGGCTAACAAGCTAACGGGCTAACGGTACAACATTCTTGCAGATCCCCACAGATTCAGAGAGACGGTGAAGGTGAATCACTGCTATGAAACGTGCTCACAGTGAGCAACGGGAACAAATGCAAGCGACAGATTTCCCGGTTAACTCTGTGAAGATTTACCAAGAGCCAATCGACACAATCTCTAGAGCAAGATGAAGGGAAGTCGATCAGGAAGTTGAAGCTATCAGGACACCTGCAGGTCTGGAATAACGTTTACAAACTCTTGAACGAAGCAGTTTTGCGTCGTATCGGTCGATCTCCGTGGATTTAAAGTGACGGTGAACTTGTTTTTGTGGTCATTTCGGCCGCGTCATCTGCATCAACATCAACGTAATAATCCAATCACAACAAAATCCTGTAGGTCGAGGGTTTGCATGTTTCTGCGTGTTTGCGTGACTGACCGGATGCTTCTTTCCGTCAGGCTCCAGATGTCCAACACGTTTTACGAGGCAGCCGGTCAGAACTGGTTCACGCTGGACAGCGTTCACATCCACTACAACTGGAGCCAAGAGGCTACGTTCAACGCCAGCGAGGTCTACGCTCCGGCCACCTCGTCCTACCACTGCCAGCACGTCAGCAGCCTGCACAAATACGACACCCTGCTGGTGCCCAGCTCGCACACCGACACGTCCGCTAACTGGCACATCACCTTCACCGACTTCCAGGTACGTTTGTCTTCGCGCAATGTTGGCGCGATCAGTGTTGTATGTGTGCATCTCATGAGTAATATTATTATTATTATTATTATTATTATTAGGCTGTAATTATTATTATTATTATTATTAGGCTGTAATTATTATTATTATTATCATTATTATTATTATTATCATTATTATTAGCCTATCATTATTAGCCTATTATTATTATTAGCCTATTATTATTGTTATTAGCCTATTATTATAATAATGATAATTATTATTATTAGCCTATTATTATTATCATTATTATTATTATTATTAGCCTAATATTATTATCATTATTAGCCTATTATTATTGTTTTTAGCCTATCATTATTAGCCTATTATTAAGCCGAGTGGCTTTTGCGTTTTTGTTGTGGCTTTTGCATTTGTGTTGCGGCTTTTGCATTTGTGTTGCAGCTTTTGCATTTGTGTTGCGGCTTTTGCATTTGTGTTTGCATTTGTGTTGTGGCTTTTGCATTTGTGTTGTGGCTTTTGCATTTGTGTTGTGGCTTTTGCATTTGTGTTGTGGCGTTTGCATTTGTGTTGCTGCTTTCGCATTTGTGTTGTGGCTTTTGCATTTGTGTTTGCATTTGTATTTGTGTTGTGGCTTTTGCATTTGTGTTTGCATTTGTGTTGTGGCTTTTGCATTTGTGTTGTGGCTTTTGCATTTGTGTTGCGGCTTTTGCATTTGTGTTGTGGCTTTTGCATTTGTGTTGTGGCTTTTGTATTTTTGTTGTGGCTTTTGTATTTGTGTTGTGGCTTTTGTATTTGTGTTGTGGCTTTTGCATTTGTGTTGCTGCTTTTGCATTTGTGTTGTGGCTTTTGCATTTGTGTTGTGGCTTTTGCCTTTGTGTTGTGGCTTTTGCATTTGTGTTGCGGCTTTTGAGTTTGTGTTGTGGCTTTTGCATTTGTTGTGGCTTTTGCATTTGTGTTGTGGCTTTTGCATTTGTGTTGTGGCGTTTGCATTTGTGTTGCTGCTTTCGCATTTGTGTTGTGGCTTTTGCATTTGTGTTTGCATTTGTATTTGTGTTGTGGCTTTTGCATTTGTGTTTGCATTTGTGTTGTGGCTTTTGCATTTGTGTTGCGGCTTTTGCATTTGTGTTGTGGCTTTTGTATTTTTGTTGTGGCTTTTGTATTTGTGTTGTGGCTTTTGTATTTGTGTTGTGGCTTTTGCATTTGTGTTGCTGCTTTTGCATTTGTGTTGTGGCTTTTGTATTTGTGTTTTGGCTTTTGCATTTGTGTTGTGGCGTTTGCATTTGTGTTGTGGCTTTTGTATTTGTGTTGTGGCTTTTGCATTTGTGTTGTGGCATTTGTATTTGTGTTGTGGCTTTTGCATTTGTGTTGTGGCTTTTGCATTTGTGTTGTGGCTTTTGCATTTGTGTTGTGGCTTTTGCATTTGTGTTGTGGTTTTTACATTTGTGTTGTGGCTTTTGCATTTGTGTTGTGGCTTTTGTATTTGTGTTGTGGCTTTTGCATTTGTGTTGTGGCTTTTGCATTTGTGTTGTGGCTTTTGCATTTGTTTTGAGGCTTTTGCATTTGTGTTGTGGCTTTTGCATTTGTGTTGTGGCGTTTGTATTTGGCCTGACCCCTCTGGGCCACCGTAGTTCATCCATCTGCTCAGTCGTCTCAGTCTGTCCATGTGTTGGATGTCTCCTTGTAAACCCAGGAAGAGCCGAGTCGTCCTCTCTACGTCGCGCTAACCCCGATCTTTTTTTTTCCGACTCTTCCAGATCCAGGCCTTCAACGTGCAGTCGAACAAGTTTGCGTCGGCCAGCGACTGCGCCACCTTCCTGACGCCGGCCATCCTCATGGGCCTGGTGACGTCCCTGATCCTGCTGCTGGTCCTGGCCTACGCTCTGCACATGGTGGTGCACCTCAAGCACATCGACCGCTACGAGGAGCACAAAGCCACCGTCTACTTCCCCCGCAGTCCGGAGGCCGAGTTACCGGACAAGAACAGCCTGTGAAGGGGGGGAAAAGAGAAGGGATGAAGAAAGGGGGAAGAAGAAGGGAGGAGGCCGAGGAGCGAGTGAATCCAAGAGTGAAAAAGTATCCTCCACTGAATATCTCTTCAAGAAAAATGACAATTTTTGCCTGTTCTTACCAAAACCTTAGTCTTAACTACTTTAAGTAAACGCGAAAGACCGTGGCTTGGATACTTTTTCTTCTTTCCTCACCGACCTGCATCTTGGCATCCATGTTTTTTTACGAAGGATGTTCAAGCCTCTCCCTCCGGTGGGAGATGGTTCCTGATCCTGAAGGTGGAGAACAGCGCCCCCATCCCCCCCCCCCCCCCGGGCCCTGAAGGTTCAACCACAGGCCTTTACCCCAGCCAGCCAGCCATTAAAAACCACAACAGGCTAGCAACCGCAGCTAACACAGCTAACGTCAGATGCTCCTGGTTAAACGTATGTGCTTCATCCAGCTTTCATTACACTCACGTCAACCTTCCAGCTTTCATCGCCGTGTATTTTGTCGAAAATTCCGCCGCAAGAAAATGTGCGTATACTTCAAAACAGACCGTTTCTTTTTTATATAGCTAAAATAAGCCGTATCAGCTGCATGCCATAAAACCGCTGGTCTGTCTGGGCTAGCGCGGTGTTTCCTAATAGTAAGGATTAACGGAGAGAGTCTTGCATGAGTTGCGGATGAAAAAAAATATCAAAACGTGGCACAAAGCGGAAGGAGCTTTTTTTTTTCGAGCGCGACTTGGACGGACGCATCGGGAACCGCTGGTCTAGCATCTGGCTGGAGTGAACGGACCGGCGCTAATTGACCCTTCAGAGCCTCCGGGCGTCCCGATCGAGACTGTGAAACGGCCTTTTACAGACCAGCCAGACTGAGAGGGTTCCAAGTGTCGGGGGGAGGGGGGGGTTCTACAAACTAGCACAACGTTGGTTGGTTAGTCGCCGGGAAAGCGCTAACACCAAAAACAAAAACTATAAAAGACTATTTACAAGGAACTATGCTGCACAAGACGGCGCCGTCTGTGGGCGTACTACACGGACGTAAGCAAGGAAGGAAGGAAGGAAGGCGGAGTCTTGGGACGACATGTGAACGTAAGGCCACGCCCCCCTCCGTCCACGCCGCTGGATCCGACTGCCAAAGTGAAGCTACGACGATAAAACGTGGCGAGCAACGGTGTGAGACAAATGTGAAAAAAAAAAAGGAAAGCTAACGTTACAGCCGTGTACAAAACGAGGCAAAAAAAACACAAACAAACACACGTACATGTACAGAAATGGTCGTCTTCTTCTTCTTCTTCTTTCTTTTTTTATATACAGTGTAACCATAAAATACTCTTAGGTACAGGACGACTATGCTAATCCTCATAACCAAAAGGATATTTACGAAAGCTGTAGATATACGATCTCTATACGATCATAGCCGTTTACTATCATCGGATGTCGCGCACTTAACACACACAGGTACAAGTAAGACGTTGTGCTATGAGGATTGGTGTCGACGCGTTATGGTTTTCTTTTCTACAACGTGTTCACGTTACTACACCGTGTCCGTCTCGTTTTTGTTTCACACTGTTCCATCTGAACTGTAAATTACAGAACAAAGTCCATGGAATGCCCGTCCGCTCATCTGGCGATTGATAGATTGTCGTTATCGTTATTTTTTTTAATTTTTTTTTGCCAGAAGCCACACTAGCAGCAGTTAACAGGTTACATCAGTCAGCCATTACTACTGATTCAAAAAAAAAATACTACTACTACTAAAAAAAAAACACTCAGCATGACAGTAAATAGATATCTTAACATTCGATATGGCAGTTCTGTCAATCTGTAGCAGTGTGAAATGTGTTTGGTCATAAATGTATCCTGCAAAATATGAAAGGAGACGAGGCGACTGGTGTAGAGTCAACAATAAATGGAATTCAGAGGAAAACAACGTGTGCTGTTGTTGTTGTTATTATTATTATTATTATAATAATATGTTAATCACTGTGTCCACATTTCAGCTGTGATGTGAATTCTGAATTTTAACGATGTTGAAATTAGATATATATTTATATAAAACATTTTTATAATATTTTATATAATATTTTATAAAATATATATTTATTTAATATATATTTATTTAATATTTTAATATATCTTTTTTATTTAATATTTTAATATATCTTTTTTATTTAATATTTTAATATTTATTTATAAAATATAAAATAACTTTCTATAATATATAAATAATTCTTTTTAAAAAGTAAATACTATTTATAACAATAATAATAATAATTTATGTAATATTTTATATATTTATAAAATAAATATAAAAGTTATTTTATATATATAAAATATAAAATAACTTTCTATAATAAAGAAAGATTAAAAAATAAATAAAAAGAAGTAATATTTATAGTAATATGTCACACATATACAGCTTTTCAGTTAGCATTTAATGTTAGTTCATGAAAACAACACAACAAAATATACAGTGCTAAAAGTGAATAAAATTAAAATATTTGTTACTTTTAATCAAATTCCACTTTCTTTGTGTCAAATTCATCTTCCCAGTTCTTCTTCACGATGATATACTGCATTACGCTTGTGATCTACAGCGACATCTAGTGGCAGCAAGTGGTTCTACAGGTGACAGAAGAGAACATGGCTGTTAAATGTTAGTTTACATGACAGGTTCTGTTATTTTCCTGCTGAAATGTAAGTCTTTATATTTACATGGAACATACAATTAATTATAATGTGACCAAGAGGAATTAATTAAACAGGATTTACACATTTTGAATATTTGTATGAATTATTTATTATTTATTTAATGAATCAGCGTGAGGTTGTTGTTGTTTTTTCTCCATGAAACAATTAACATGTCATCGTTTTTGAGGTCGTCATTTGTTTGTTTGTCAACGTATTTGAACATTTTGTTGTGGAACAAACAACTGTTTAATTCAGTGATTGTAGAAAAATACTGATTGTTTTCACCTGTGATTTCCCTGTTGTCAGTTTTCAAAATGGCCGCCGTTAACGTCCCCGCGAGGCCCGTAAACTCAGGTAATTGTGAACTTTTCCTTTATTCTAACCTTTATTTTTTAATTACCTGAATAACTGTTGTTTTATTCAGTCTTTATCAGCGAGTAGAGGAGCGTGTTTTCACGTTTTAACGATATTTTAGTCGCTATTTTAAAAGAAAACGCTCACCTAGCTTAGCTGTAGCATCCAGCCCGAGTGTTGTGGTGTATTAGTTTGATTTGATTTAGTTCACAGTTCAACATTAGAGTTAAACACAAATTGAAAGGATTGAAAACAAAATAATATATTAGACTGTCTTTGGAAAACGTCCTTTGCACATTAAAGAGCTAAACGGGGCTAAAAAAAACAACAGAAAACTACTACTACACAAGCTAGCATGTAAAAGTAAAATGACACAGTTAGCTTTAAATGTAGAAAACTAAACCCCTGAATAAACTAGAGCTAAAATCTGGTAAAACGTTAATTTATATTTGTCTGAAACCCTTTATTTGTCTTCGTTTTTACACTTTTTCTTTTATCATTACCCTAAACCATAGTTCTGTCAATATCCTTTCAAAGTAAACTTCCGGTTCAACAGGAAATATAAAACAACACGCTTTACATTTGCTAACTTTACAGCCTGACGGGGTTTTTTAACAACATATTTATGTTAAAGTAAAGATAATTTGATCCACGTTGTTGTTAAAATCAGTCACTGTTGTGCTGTTTATGACGTACAGAGGCTTGTGGTTGCTTTTTATTTTTTTATTATTAACATGTAACTTTCACATTTGTCCACTAGATGTCAGCATAACAAAGCAGTCGATATTGTAGACGGTTCACAGTTGAAAGTATGAAAACAAGATGTTGTCGTTATCACCAATAGGTTCTGATTAGTTTTATCTTGACATAAAATGTTTTAAATTAACATATTCAATCAATTATCTGATGACTTATCTATAAGATATTTAATGCATAAAACTGTCATATATTTAAATAACTGGAGCAATATTTTATTATGTTTTTGGAAAACATTTTTTATATATACAAAGCTGTTTCTCATGTCATCATTGTAAATATAAACTACCTAAAATAGTCACTGTTTTTCTTCCAAATTTCCAAACCAGCTCCATGAGGCCCATAGAGTTATGATGATGACACAATAAGGGGTAAGGGGTTTTTAATCAAAAGTAGTAATATATTTACAGTAGGACACGTGAAGCAACAAAGCTCAGAATCTGTGGAGAGTGACACTTTTATTCAGACATATTTTGAAATAGTTACAGGAAAGATAATGTACCCGAGAGGCTACATTTTTGGCTTGGTGATGAGCTCATTTATATCAATATGAGACGGGAGATATTTGATGTAGAAAAATGTAAAAATCCTTCATAAATACATGGATATCTTTATTATGCTTTACCATTTATTCTTTATGGACTCTCCATGAATGCTGCTTTTTCCTTTGCTCTTCTCTCGTAGTAATCGTTTTTTATTTGTAATCTTAATAACACAAACTAGACGTCAGTGTTTGATTTTACGAATAATAAAGCTTTGAACGACGCGTTGAAAACTCTTCTGTGAGTGTTCTGCAGCTCTGTTGACTGTTTGTCGTTAATCTGAACTCCACAGAGACGACGACGCTGCTGCTGCTGCCGCTCGGAGCTCGGGATTCGGACTTTGCCGTGTGCTGCAGCCTGCGCACAGACAGATACGGCGGCCTGTTTTATATGTAAAGCTGTTCGCCGGAAAGCATCCGGTCCGCAGGGTACGAGCTGCACAACTCCTTTTGTTGGAGCCAAACTGTGAAGAGAGGGCCGGGCCCCGACCGTCTAAGCTGCTTTACATTCACTGACGATGGCAGGTGGGTTCAGTGTTTTGGAGGGAGTCCATGTCCGTGACTGTGAGAGCGACATGCGTTTAAGAAGCTGGGGTTTATTACGGCAGAAAACACAAAAAACTGATTCATCCGTTATGAAAATAGTCGACGAAAAAAACCCTGATTTGTGAAAAACTTTAAGCCAGGAAATCATATTCATATTTGAGCATTTGTTTTAGGACATTTGAGAGGACGCACAGATCAGCAGGTAAAGTTGATCGAGGGACAATTATTTTTTCTAATATTTGGGCCGAAACGTTGTATCTTCATCATTTAAAAGTGCCTTCGAACGTCTTCAGTCGCAAGCACAAACCCACCACCTTTTTAAATTAGCAATAATGTGGACGTTATCTTTAATCAGCAGCTTGTTGTGAAGTTTGAGACGCTGTTAGTATTTAATGTGGAGCTGCAACTAACGATTATTTTCGTAATCAATATGTGTTTAGAGTATGTTAGCTGTCATGTTTACATGTTTAGAGTATGTTAGCGGTCGTGTTTATGTGTTCAGAGTATGTTAGCGGTCATATTTATGTGTTTAGAGTATGTTAGCGGTCGTGTTTATGTGTTTAGAGTATGTTAGCTGTCATGTTTACATGTTTAGAGTATGTTAGCGGTCGTGTTTATGTGTTCAGAGGATGTTAGCGGTCATATTTATGTGTTAAGAGTATGTTAGCGGTCATATTTATGTGTTTAGAGTATGTTAGCGGTCGTGTTTATGTGTTTATAGTATGTTAGCGGTCGTGTTTATGTGTTTAGAGTATGTTAGCGGTCATATTTATGTGTTAAGAGTATGTTTGCGGCCGTGTTTACATGTTTAGAGTATGTTTGCTGTCGTGTTTAGAGTATGTTAGCGGTCATATTTATGTGTTTAGAGTATGTTAGCGGTCATATTTATGTGTTTAGAGTATGTTAGCGGTCATATTTATGTGTTTAGAGCATGTTAGTGGTCATGTTTACATGTTTAGAGTATGTTAGCGGTCGTGTTTATGTGTTAAGGGTATGTTAGAGGTCGTGTTTATGTGTTTAGAGTATGTTAGCGGTCGTGTTTGCGTGTTTAGAGTATGTTAGCGGTCATATTTATGTGTTTAGAGTATGTTAGCGGTCGTGTTTACGTGTTTGGAGTATGTTAGCGGTAATATTTATGTGTTTAGAGTATGTTAGCGGTCGTGTTTACGTGTTTAGAGTATGTTAGCGGTCGTGTTTACGTGTTTAGAGTATGTTAGCGGTCGTGTTTACGTGTTTAGAGTATGTTAGCGGTCGTGTTTATGTGTTTAGAGTATGTTAGTGGTCATTCATTTGGAGGGAGTCCGTGACTGTGAGAGCGACATGCGCTTAAGAAGCTGGGGTTTATAACTGCAGAAAACACCAAAACTGATTCATCCGTCTGTGAGCAAGATAACTCGAAAAGTCGCGGGTGGATTGGGTTGAAATTTTCAGAAAATGTCCACAATGGGACCCGAAATAAGTGATTTAAATTTTGGGCGTGATCTGTAGACGCTATCACTATTTTATCGCTATTTTGTGGGGGAAGGGGCTGAGCTGCCCTGGTGGAGGTCTGCGCTCTCCGAGTGCTTTTCTAGTTTTAGTTTGTGAAGATAAACAAATAATTTATACACGGACCAGCTCCTGATGCTGACGGGACAGTTTTAGCCTGGAACCAGGTCTAGAACCAGGTGTGAAACCAGGTCTCGATAATCTGTCTTCAACTGTCCGTCCTTCTTTCCTTTCTTGTTTTTCCAGCTCTTGTCCTCTTATGTAAATATTTGAGATTATAATTCTGCAGTATTTTCAGGCCCTGGGATTATTCCATCCTGTCCATCACTGATTCAGCCCAGTGGGCCGTTCCTCACGTGTCTTAGGAGACAGTGATTACATGAAGTGAACGTCATGGCTGAGCCAATCGCAGCCTCCGAGGTTCTTCATCCTCTATCGGCACAGCCGCAGTCGACGGCCTGGTTTCAGCCTCTTGGGTGCGTTATCATTGCAAATGAGTTGGTTATCAACGAGACGGCAAATAAACAGTTTCTCTGCGAGCGGTGGTTTTGTGTAAAGCCGGTCGAGTGCTGTAGACATCAATATGAAAGGCTGCAAATAGGTTGTTTTGACAGCTGTGCCAAGTGCGTTTTTAAAATATAACTAGGATAAATCTTAATATAATCCCTGAAGGTGTGGCGTTAAAAATCTGTCCCAGAAAACAGAGAAAACAGCCTCATTTATTCTGCTGCCAAACATAGTAAATGTTATATTTGTACGTTCTGTCGAGGAGAAAGAAGCTTTGAATGTGACATTTAGACAACTATTTAGAGCTAGAGTATGTTAGCGGTCGTGTTTATGTGTTAAGGGTATGTTAGTGGTCATGTTTATGTTTAGAGTATGTTAGTGGTCGTGTTTATGTGTTTAGAGTATGTTAGCGGTCATGTTTACATGTTTAGAGTATGTTAGCGGTCGTGTTTATGTGTTTAGCGTATGTTAGCGGTCATGTTTGTGTTTAGAGTATGTTAGCGGTCATGTTTGTGTGTTTAGAGTATGATAGCGGTCATGTTTATGTTTAGAGTATGTTAGCGGTCATGTTTATGTGTTTAGAGTATGTTAGCGGTCATGTTTATGTTTAGAGTATGTTAGCGGTTATTCATTAATTTTCCTTTATTTAACCAGGTAAAAAATGTCATGTCTATTTTTAGCGGTCGTGTTTATGTGTTTAGAGTATGTTAGCAGTCATGTTTATGTGTTAAGCGTATGTTAGCGGTCGTGTTTATGTGTTTATCGTATGTTAGCAGTCATGTTTATGTGTTTAGAGTATGTTAACGGTCGTGTTTATGTTTAGCGGTTGTGTTTAAAGTATGTTAGTGGTCGTGTTTATGTTTAGCGGTTGTGTTTATGTGTTTAAAGTATGTTAGCGGTCGTGTTTATGTGTTGGAGTATGTTAGCGGTCATATTTATGTGTCTAGAGTATGTTAGCGGCCCTGTTTATGTGTTTAGAGTATGTTAGCGGCCGTGTTTATGTGTTTAGAGTATGTTAGCGGCCGTGTTTATGTGTTTAGAGTATGTTAGCGGTCGTGTTTACGTGTTTATCGTATGTTAGCGGTCGTGTTTATGTGTTGGAGTATGTTAGCGGTCATATTTATGTGTTTAGAGTATGTTAGCTGCCCCGTTTATGTGTTTAGAGTATGTTAGTGGCCGTGTTTAGAGTATGTTAGCGGCCGTGTTTATGTGTTTAGAGTATGTAAGCGGTCGTGTTTACGTGTTTATCGTATGTTAGCGGTCGTGTTTATGTTTAGCGGTTGTGTTTATGTGTTTAAAGTATGTTAGTGGTCGTGTTTATGTGTTTAGAGTATGTTAGCGGTCGTGTTTACATGTTTATCGTATGTTAGCGGTCGTGTTTACGTGTTTAGAGTATGTTAGCGGTCGTGTTTACGTGTTTATCGTATGTTAGCGGTCGTGTTTACGTGTTTAGAGTATGTTAGTGGTCGTATTTATATTTAGCGTTTGTATTTATGTGTTTAAAGTATGTTAGTGGTCGTGTTTACGTGTTTAGAGTATGTTAGTGGTCGTGTTTATGTATTGGTGTATGTTAGCGGTCGTGTTGGTGTATGTTAGTGGTCGTGTTTATGTGTTGGTGTATGTTAGCGGTCGTGTTGGTGTATGTTAGCGGTCGTGTTTTTTCCTGTGAGCAGGGCCACGTTCTCAGTTCTTCAGGTTAACGTCTTGTTGTTGCACAATGATTTGACAAACAAACAGAACATTTTCAATAAGATGCAGCGATGCATCGGCCAACAAGGCACTGAAGAGTAGAGAGCAAATGTGAACTGACAGGAGAGACAGAATAATGAAGTAAAGGGAGGACGTGCTACAGAAAGACCTTGTTTTCCGTCTTTAATTGAAGTGGCAGCGAGAGTCAAATGGAATGAGAGGCTTTGGGCGATATCACTGCGAACATGTGGTGAATGTAGAGCATAATATTTCAGCCAATTTTTAATCTGTCACGCAAAATAATGCAAATAGCGGAGGTTTCATTCTCTCAGGCTTCCTGTTATTCGTCCACAGAGTGAAGACGCGTCTTTTCTTCTTCCAAACGGCTGCTCCACACATTTCACACTGTTGGTTTGGTGAAAATGACACGTTTACTCCCAAATAAGAAAAGTGGAACAGTCCACTCTTCTTCTCTCTCATTAGAAACGTGGTGGAATTGTTTGAACGCTCTCTACCTTTCCTCTGGTTTCCCTCACATCTCTTATTTCTGTTCCGTCTCTTTCCCACTCTTCTATTTTTAGGGTAGAGTGCCTTTAATTATGCATGTTGTCATAGTGCTTTTAGTATTACTGTCATTTATGAAGATGGCTGCGTATCGCTCACACAAACGCGCTCTGGGTTTGTTTACTGGGCTGAGTTGCATCTGTAAACGTGACCTCAGCGTGAGGACACGTCCTCGAGTGCAGTATATGAAAATGCTCTGTGTGTGTGTGTGTGTGTGTGTGTGGGGGGGGGGGATTTCTAATCTATGTATAAAGCAAGTTACATCTGTCTGTGACGTGCATATCTCGCTGACCAATAGTCAGATTGCCTTAAGACTTTGGATATGGGTTGAGCATGGCCCGATGGTGTGCATCCTTGATTTTCTAATTTAGTGGAGGAAATTAAATTTTCACTGATTTATCACTTTCTTCAAAAAAAACAAAAAGTATCTCGGAATGACTTGAAATTTACTATCATCATAGTCGGCATCACCCTGAACAAGGACCCGTTGAAAATATTTGCAAACACCTAAAGGAATAATTTTCATGAATTTTTGAAATTCAGGAATTTATACATTTGCCCTGATGCACTTTGACAGTGAGCTGACTTTCTTCAAAAAAACAAAAAGTATCTTGGAATGACTTGAAATTTACCATCATAATAGTCGGCATCGCCCTGAACAAGGATCTGTTGAAAATATTTGCAAACTTCTTGACCACATGTATTTGCCGTAAATTGCAGGGATTTGTGTGATTTAACGTGACTTCAGAATATAAACACTGTCGGCGTCGTCGATTAAAAGCGACATTTTTTTGCTGTGAAAAACGGAATCAACTTATTGTTCCAACACCTTTTGGTTGACATGAATTCAAGGACTTTCCAGGACCGATTCCCTCAAATTCAAGGACTGAATGTGCCGACACAGCTTAAGATGAGAGGACGACTTCCTGTTGACAGCTATTTTAATTTAGGTTTGTTAAGCATTAAAATCATGGAGGCAGCAGCTTTTTCAGTCTACTGTTACTGTTCATATATCAGATATCAGCAGATCGTGTGTCCCTAAGTGTTTTCAAACGACCTTATATTAAATTGTCCATAATTCAAGTATCTCTTTAATGGTTTGGATGAGGATTAAAACACAGTTTTGTACTTGTTCTGCTGTGTTGTGCACATGCAGGCAGTCGTTTAATGGAAGTGCTTTACTGTGATTGTTTTCTGTTGAAGGAGCATTTTATTTATCGGATCAATCAAAATTTTGAGTAAAAGTCAGATTGTGGAGCTTTTGTGAACACTTTCCGTCTGTTTTTTTGTTACTCATTTGTCTCTTTGTCTCGTAAGCTTCTTGAAATGTGAAAATCTAGGCTGTCGCTGTAGGAACATGGCGTCACAAGGGGGCAGCGTCTTTAACGCGAGGCTACTTCCGTAAAGTAAATACAAACGTGTTTTTGTGAGGCTGCTTATGGCCAGTGTATTACGTTTGAATTATTCTGGGCTTAAACAGCACTTAACGATACAAATACATGGTTTATTTAACTTTTAGGTTAAAGTCGAGGGAAAGTTCAGTCCAGTTGGAAGCAGATTTCATGGTTACAGGATTTATTTTCAGCTGCTTTAACATTTCTCTGAAGATTTTTCCCTTTTTCACAAACGGTAAATGCCACCGCGTGTGCATCCGGCTCTAATTGTCGCCGTCACTGGTTTCAGATTTAAAGGGCAACTAAACTAAAAGCCAAGCGAGTTCCTCGCTCTGCGTTTAAGTCGCTCTTATTCTTTGAGAAATTCACAAACACGATCGGAGACGCTGCTAAATTTAATACAATTTTTTCCCCCCCCATTAATTTGAAAGAAAATCAGTCGAGTATTTGCGTCTTTAATCCCGCTCACAAAGACGCGCCAACGAGCGGCCTCGACGGAGGTAATGGAGGCAGAAATAGACGCCGGGTTTGTAACACGAGACGGCGAGAAGGGAAGCGTCGGAGCGGCGTTTCCATTTCCTCACAAACCCAAACGGCGTGGAGAGCCGAGCCGATTCGTCACCATGTCAACACGCTCTTAAAAAGCGGATTATATGGACCGACAAATCTCCTCCTCCTCACACTCTCTTACACTCTGCTCCAGTTGCTTCCAATTTACCGGCCCATCTTTCCTCTGCACCTCCTTCTTCTTCTTCCTCCTCTCATTCGTGCCTTTAAAAGCAGATTCTCTCCGTCCTCGCTTTCCTCTCCTCCTCCTCCTCCTCCGAACATCTCCACTCCCTCCTCGACCAGCTTCTCCACTGTTTTGATCCGTGACGTAATTACTTGCTTAATTGAAGTTCTTGTTGCTGCCTCAGAGTTTGACGGCGGTGAAGAAATGAAACGACTGTGAAGGTCGTCGTTCACGATTTTTTTGATACGATTTTCTCACAATTTTTCAAAATGAGCTACAGACAAATTATGACCAAACGAAATGATCTTTTATTCGTCGGAAAACAATCTTAGAGGTGCTTTCTTTACAGAAACTCTGTAAAGAAAAAAGAAGAAGAATAACGTCCGTTGTGGAGGTGTTTCACGAGCGACAGTGTCTTCTGACTCTGGGTCAAAGGTCGTCAAAGGGACTGAGGCGGGGAGTCGTGAAGAAGCTATTTTTAAACACTGTTAAAACAATGTTTTGATAATGAGGAGCATTGCATCCACCGTTCCAGAGGGGGGAGCTGTGCTTCTGAGAGCTGGTGTGCTGAATAGTACTGGCCAATCACAAGACTCTGAAACATCGCGGCTGGCGAACAGCGTCAGAAAAGACAGATTTCTATCGGCTCGTTTACAGCAACTAGGAGGTTTTTGACCATAAAAACTAGTTAATGTATGTAAGTAGACCTCCATAACTAACATATATGTGCAACAGGACCACTCTGTGAGCTTTAATATTTAGTCAATGTTCTTAGTCTTGGGGTAAATTGTTATATGAATCACATTGAGATGCATCGTGTCGTCTTCAGTGGAGTCCAGAAGGACAAATGAAAATCAAATACCTGTATACACTTATGATCCATGTATACTATAGTGTGAGGAGGCAGCCACATGAGCAAAATCATCACTTTTTAACCTGACTTCACATCTCTAGAACTGTCAGTGTTAGATTTAACAGAGGAAAATAACAGGACTCAAAGAAAGAGTCTGGTGGTGAAGGAGAATCTTCTCCCTCACTTTGTTCCTAATGCACTAAAATGACATCTGAGCGTCTGCAGCAATTCTGTTCAGCACGAATGTCAAAGTCTGTGAAACGAGGCCACTTTTCAGCAGAAACACGAGGCTGAAGAATCTCAGCAATTTACAAGAAAAGAAGCTTTTTAATCATCCATTCAGCTCTGCACGCCGTGTGCTTAAGGCGCCACAAGACCTTCCTGTTCACACAAGCCCTGAGCGCCGTGTACCTTCGATCTGCCGCTTCTATCACGTCGCTCTCTCGCGCCACTCTGCCGTGTCACTCTCCCGCCGAGTCTCTCTGCCATAGCTCCTTCACGTCACTCTGCAATCGCTCTCTCGCGCTGCTCTGCCGTGTCGCTCTCTCGCCTTGTCGCTCTCTCGCCGTGTCGCTCTCTCGCCGTGTCGCTCTCTCGCCGTGTCGCTCTCTCGCCGTGTCGCTCTACCATAGCTCCTTCACGTCACTATGCAATCGGTCTCTCGCATCGGTCTATCACGTCGCTCTCTCGCGGCGCTCTGCCGTGTAGATCTGCCGTGCCGCTCTCTCGCCGTGTCGCTCTCTCGCCGTGTCGCTCTGCCGTAGCTCCTTCACGTCACTCTGCAATCGGTCTCTCGCATCGGTCTATCACGTCGCTCTCTCGCGGCGCTCTGCCGTGCCGCTCTTTCGCCGTGTCGCTCTCTCGCCGTGTCGCTCTGCCGTAGCTCCTTCACGTCACTCTGCAATCGCTCTCTCGCATAGGTCTATCACGTCGCTCTCTCCCGCCGTTCTGCCATGTCGCTCTCTCGCGTCACGTTGCTATCGCTCTGCCACGTTGCTCTCTCGTGTCGCTCTTTCGCATCGGTCTATCACGTCACTCTCTCGCGTCGCTCTCTCGCGTCGCTCTCTCACATTGGTCTATCACGTAGGTCGCTCACGCCGTTCTGCCATGTCGCTCTGCCATAGCTCCTTCGCGTCACGCTGCAATCACTCTGCTATGTTGCTCTCTCGCATCGGCCTATCACGTCGCTCTCTCACGGCGCTCTGTCGTGTCGCTCTATCGTCGTGTCGCTCTGCTAAGCTCCTTCACGTCACTCTGCAATCGCTCTCTCGCATAGGTCTATCACGTCGCTCTCTCGCGCCGTTCTGCCATGTTGCTCTCTCGCGTCACTCTGCTATCGCTCTGCCACGTTGCTCTCTCGTGTCGCTCTTTCGCAACGGTCTATCACGTCGCTCTCTCGCGTCGCTCTCTCACATTGGTCTATCACGCCTTTCTGCCATGTCGCTCTGCCATAGCTCCTTCGCGTCACGCTGCAATCACTCTGCTACGTTGCTCTCTCGCATCGGTCTATCACGTCGCTCTCTCGCGGCGCTCTGCCGTGTCGATCTGCCGTGCCGCTCTTTCGCCGTGTCGCTCTGCCGTAGCTCCTTCACGTCACTCTGCCGTAGCTCCTTCACGTCACTCTGCAATCGCTCTCTCGCATAGGTCTATCACGTCGCTCTCTCGCGCCGTTCTGCCATGTCGCTCTCTCGCGTCACGTTGCTATCGCTCTGCCACGTTGCTCTCTCGTGTCGCTCTTTCGCATCGGTCTATCACGTCAATCTCTCGCGTCACTCTCGCGTAGGTCGCTCACGCCGTTCTGCCATGTCGCTCTGCCATAGCTCCTTCGCGTCACACTGCAATCACTCTGCTACGTTGCTCTCTCACATCGGCC
>NC_139810.1:897500-915000 GCF_963457635.1 Microchirus variegatus | reverse complement strand
CATCTTTTCTCACAGAAAACACTCTCTGGAGTAAAAGTCTTATTCAACGCGTCCATTTGTCCTCAACGTCCACATTCATGAGATGTGCGTGTGTGTGTGTGTGTTTGTGAAGAGGGACACTCGTGTCCACTCACACACTGATGGACGTCCACGTCCTCAACGCTGGACAAGGACCAGTGATTGTCCCTGAGGTCACAGATGCTTTTAAAGAGAGAAGAAAACGCACACACACACACGCACACGCACACACACACACACACACACACACACACACACACACACACACAGACACACACACACACACACATTTGTTACCTCTTCAGGACCTTTTCTGTCATAAAACTCATGTTTGCGTTCACATTCATGTTAAAAGTCCGATCTTAGTCAGACTAAGACAATAATTGCGTTTTCTTAATGCCGCTTAAACACCTTAGTCTGACTAAAATTGAGCTAGTCTTAGTCGGACTAACATACCAGGATAATGTGACTCATAGTCCGATTACTCCTGTATATAAACATGTTAGTCAGACTAAAATGAAGCTAGTCTTAGTCGGACTAACATACCAGGATAATGTGACTCATAGTCCGATTACTCCTGTATATAAACATGTTAGTCGGACTAACGTACCTGGATATTGTGACTCATAGTCCGATTACTCCTGCATGTAAACACGTTGCTCACAATAACATGGAGTTAGTCTTAGTCGGACTAACATACCAGAATAATGTGACTCATAGTCCGATTACTCCTGCTTATAAACACGTTAGTCAGACTAAAATGGAGCTAGTCTTAGTCGGACTAACATACCTGGATAATGTGATTCATAGTCTGATTACTCCTGCATGTAAACACGTTACTCACAATAAGATGGAGTTAGTCTTAGTCAGGCTAACATACCTGCATAATGTGACTCATAGTCCGATTACTCCTGCTTATAAACACGTTAGTCAGACTAAAATGGAGCTAGTCTTAGTCAGACTAACATACCTGCATAATGTGATTCATAGTCCGATTACTCCTGCTTATAAACATGTTGGTCGGACTAAAATGAAGCTAGTCTTAGTCGGACTAACACACCTGGATAATGTGACTCATAGTCCGATTACTCCTGCATATAAACACGTTAGTCGGTCCTACAAGTGATCAAATGGGTGGAAAGTGTGTTTTATTGGTTATAATTCATTTCAAACGAGTTAACGAGACAAAAGGATGATGTGTTTGTCCTCAGGAGACTGAACCTCTGCTCTGACGTCAGCAAAGTGCCCGATCATTAAGGTTTATGTGTCGTGTCGTGTTAAATATGCTGAGTCATGTTACCTCAACAGCTGTAACCGTGTTCCTTTGATGCTGCATTTGATTCCCAGTTTAATCCACTTTACGTTCGTCATCATCAACAAAATACAACTGAACATTTTTAATTCATCCTGTCATTTCACACTCACCTCTCCTCTTCCTCTTCCTCCTCCTCCTCCTCCTCCTCCTCCTCCCTGGCCTGATCCGTCCTCTCTTCCCACGCCACAGCCCACTTCCTGTAACCATCGGAAACGGCTCCTGTTTCAAGGTTATACCAGTCACAGTGTGTGTGTGTGTGTGAGATCAATGCAGTCGTTCGCAGTACTCTCGTGTACAAATACACTCCCTATGCAGTATTTACTCTGCATTGAATTCCACTCATTTGTTCAGACTCAACAAAGCCACTAAAGTCACTAACGTTAACCAGTTCCTCAGAAATGAGCTTCTGCCTCATTAGGACCAGGTCTTTGGTCTCATGAGGACTTTACTGGTCCTTACAAGGTCAGAGTTTATGACAGAAAAAAAACTCCCTATTTTTCTTGTACAGGCTTCTTAGTGAAGACATTCATTGACCTCTTACACCGACCTTTAACCTTTGACCTTTAACCTAATCACACATTAACCCCAATGCTGCGTTCACAACACGTACATTTTCACGCCAGCCAGGCCTATTGTCTGTCGTACACATATCGTCTGTCGTACACGTAGCGTCTGTCGTACACATATCGTCTGTCGTACACGTAGCGTCTGTCGTACACATATCGTCTGTCGTACACGTAGCGTCTGTCGTACACGTAGCGTCTGACGTACACGTAGCGTCTGTCGCAGACGTAGCGTCTGTCGCAGACGTAGCGTCTGTCGCAGACGTAGCGTCTGTCGCACACGTAGCGTCTGTCGCACACGTAGCGTCTGTCGCACACGTAGGGTCTGTCCAACACGTAGTGTCTGTCGTGCACGTAGCGTCTGTCGTGCACTGAGCGTCTTTCGTGCACGTAGCGTCTGTCGTGCACTGAGCGTCTTTCGTACGCAGGGCGTCTGTCGTACACGTAGCGTCTGTCGTACACGTAGCGTCTGTCGTACACGTACCGTCTGTCGCACACGGCGCGTCTGTCGTACAAGTAGCGTCTGTCGCACACGGCGCGTCTGTCGCACACATCGCGTCTGTCGCACACCTAGCGTCTGTCGCACACGTAGCGTCTATCGCACACGTAGCGTCTGTCGTACACGTAGCATCTGTCACACACAGCGTCTGTCGCACACAGCGTCTGTCGCACACAGAGTCAGTCGTACAAGTAGCGCCTGTCGCACACAGCGCGTCTGTCGTAAACGCAGCATCTGTCGTAAACGCAGCATCTGTCGTAAACGCAGCATCTGTCGTAAACGCAACATCTGTCGTACGCGTAGCGTCTGTCGTACACGTAGCGTCTGTCGTACACGTAGCGTCTGTCGTACACGTAGCGTCTGTCGTACACGTAGCGTCTGTCGCACACGTAGAGTCTGTCGTACACGTAGCGTCTGTCGTACACGTAGCATCTGTCACACACAGCGTCTGTCGCACACGTAGCGTCTGTCGTACACGCCGCGTCTGTTGTTCACGCCATGTCTATCGCTAGAGTCAAAATTTGTCAACTTTGGCGGAAAATGATCGTTACCTCTGTTTAAAATACGCTAAATGTACAAAATGATCCCGCGGCGAGAAAGACGCTGAAAATAAAAAGCCCTTTAAGGAAACAAAGAGCAGACTGAATGTCCTCACAGTCTACATATGGACAATCTTGTTTTTATATATTTTATAATGAGGACACCTCATAGACATGATGTATTCTCCTTACCTTTACCTCATGAAGACAGGTTAGTTCCTTTTTTTGGACCTCACAGAGATATAAGTACACGTGTACACACACACACACACACACACACACACACACACACACACACACACACACACACACACACACACACACACGCAGGAGACTTGTGTCTGAGACACATTAAATGTCTCCCACTGACAGCCTGAATTAGCTCTGTGTGTTTTAGCCTCCTCGCTGCTATTCTGTTGAAATCTTTAATTTCATGTATCATTGAGCAACCTTGTCTATATGAGCCTGGCTGCTCTGTGTGTGTGTGTGTGTGTCTGTGTGTGTGTGACTGTCTGTGTGTGTGTGTGTGTGTGTGTGTGTGTGTGTGTGTCTGTGTGTGTGTGTGTGTGTGTGTTATTGGCTGGACCAGTTTTCCGTTCTCTGATGTTATGGCTCTCTTGAATCAAAGACGACGCGCATGAATAAACGCGCGGATAAGACGAACCGTGAATGCGTTGCATCGACAGCACGACTGAGACCAACCGTTATGTTTCATTATCGATAAATCTGTCGATTTATCATGTGATCGATTAGTCGACGTCATGTTTGCGTGACTCCCGGTTTGTTAAAATGAGTCTCTAAAGTTACGCTAAACTTTAAAAACAGAGGCACACGTACGCAGTACACAGGTACAGCGCTGCTCTTTTCCTTTAATAAACAGACCGCTCCAGTTCAACTGTAGGCTAACGCTAACAGCGCTAAAGGAGCTAATGCAGCTATCGGAGTTAACTGGTAAACGGTGGCTGGACTCCCGTGCCGCGGCACGTAGACATTAGGGTTAGAGTTAATGCTGCTAATGTGGCCTAGCATTACAAAAGTATTACTTTAGCAGGAACTTTTCTAATTTTCCCAGGATTTTGAAAAACCTTTGGTGCGTTTCCACTGAAAATGACCCGGGAACAAACTTTACCTTGACGCCAAACTTTCACCTGAAGAAGAAACACGATCCAAAAACATGCTAATCTGGGGATTAAGTAAATTGGACTCTCTAGATTGACCGTGAGAGTGGACGGTTGTTTTGTCTCTGTCCAGTCCGGTCCGGTCCAGTCTAGTCCGGTCCACCTTTCACCCTATGTCAACTGGCATTGACATCAGTGACCCCAGCAAAAGAAAACGAAGTACGACAGCGAATTTGCTGAGAAGGAGGTCCAGCGGGACTTTGCAAGTCTGGCCGCTTTTTCACCCTTTTTCTCTCCGGAGCTCCCCCTACAGTCTGGGAGCAGATATGTTTACGTCACCACTGTAAACATCCATTTATCGTCTATCTCTATTTCTCGTCGCAAGAAACGTCACTGCTCCTCGTCCCTCGCTTCTTTTTCGCGTTCCTCGAAAACAAGACCTCCCGATTCCGAGGTCGACGGCCCTGATCTTGCGTGGCAGTTTTCCCGCTAACAGACAGCAGGGGGCAGTGGAGGTCGCCCACCAATCTCCACACGACAAGACATTTAACCGTCGCAGTGAATCTGAAGATGTTAAGTCCGGGGTAAAAATCGCGTCAATGCAAAATCCAAACATCAGTTATTGGCTCCATTAAGTCGTAAAAACCCCGGTGTCGATATTCCGGACTGTGTGCACAACGACCCACATGAACTGTACTGAGGTAGTAAACGCACTAGGGTTAGATTTAACTGCACTAAACCAGGCTGGTGTGAACACACACACACACACACACACACACACACACACACACACACACACACACACACACACACACACACACACACACACACACACACACACTCCACAGCCGGGCAAATCGATTCCAGCACACTCTTGTCACACATCATTACACCTTCCCATCATCCTCTGCTCTTTTCCTTTGTGTGTGTGTGTGTGCGTGCGTGCGTGCGTGCGTGCGTGCGTGTGCGTGTGTGTGTGTGTCACTGCTGCAGCCTCTGACGTCTCATAGAAATATTGTGAAAGGACGGAGCAAAAATATACATTAGTGTTGGAGTGAAGAGGACGACAAAGACACGCTGGGTTTATATGAAGAAGAGTCTGCACTTAAAGGGACAGTGTGTGAAATTTAGCTAAAACCGTTCACTACCGTTCAAAAGTGTTGGCCTCACCTGTACAATTTGTTTGTGTTTTCCATTAAAAGTCAGACTTTTATTCATCAAGAGAGTTGCAACAGGAATAGAAATTATAGTCAAGACATTGACGAGATTAGAAATAATGATTTTTATTCCAAATAAAACAGTTTTCAGCTGTGCTAACATCATTGCACAAGGGTTTTCAAGGGTTTTCTCATCATCCAATAGTCTTCTAACGCCATTAACACCATAAAATTTTAATTTTTTCTCAAAATTTTAATTTTTTCTCAAAATTTTAATTTTTTCTCAAAATTTTAATTTTTTCTCAAAATTTTAATTTTTTCTCAAAATTTTAATTTTTTCTCAAAATTTTAATTTTTTCTCAAAATTTTAATTTTTTTCTAGACATTTTAAAAATGTTTTTACGCAGTTTTATTTCCTTTATCAAAATGTTTTATATTCATTGAAAAAAAGTGATTTTCCTTCAAAAAATATTTTAAAAAAAACGAATTCCTCCAAATAAATTTTTTTCAAAATTAAAATTTCTCTTCAAAAATTTTCTTTTTTCTAACGTTTCATTTTTTTCTCAAAATTAAATTTTTTCTTCTAAAAATTGTTTTTTCCCCTAAACTTTGAATTTTTCTCAAAATGTTTTATATTCATTGAAAAAAGTGCTTTTCATTCAAAAATAAGGACATTTCTAAGTGAACCCAAACTTTTGAACAGTGGTGTATTTAGACATAAGGTTTTTATTATAAATATATTCAGTAGTTGACCGCAGTGCAGATCTAAGTCTGTGATTGTTGTTTAAATTTTTATGACTCCCGTTCATAAACCAAGATGTTCTTGACTTTATTCTTACTTTTTGACCTTTTTTCTTACTTTTTCCTGATCCACGGACGACTTTGTCTGTGTGTGAAAATGTGTGAAAGTGTGTGTGGGTGGAGTGTGAGGTGTGTGTGTGTGTGTGTGTGATGCCAATCTGCTGCCATGTCTGTGTGACACTGACAGCTGAGGCGTTTTAGTGTAACCGTGTGTCAGTGACGGTGGAGACGGCTGCAGATTAGATTTAGCTTTGGGAAAATTGAATAGCTGTCAGGTTTGGTTCAGCACGGCTGCCCATGAGGTGTGTGTGTGTGTGTGTGTGTGTGTGTGTGTGTGTCACCCTCTCATCACCCCCCCCCCCCCCCCACTTGTTCTCATTGACCAAACCGTGATGAAGCTGAATTTGATTCCTCCTCTTGCTCCTGGGGAGGGAACAAGGTGTGTGTGTGTGTGTGTGTTCCTGTATCTGATGCCTCTCGAGGACCTTCTCCGTCATAAACACTGACCTTGTGAGGACCAGTCGTCCTCATGGAGACGATTTAAGGGCTTTTTTTAAGGGTTATCGTTGGGGTAAAACATGCTGCAGTGATGGTTGATAGACCCACATTCCCCACAGGAAACACGAGGGCTGAGTGTGTGTGTGTTCTTGTACTTGCGGCACACTGAGGACCAGTGAGGGTTTTTAACCAACAAAGTGAGGACATTTTGTCCGGTCCTCACTTTGTTTTCATTAAAATCACTTCCTTAGGTTGCTATAACATGCTATACTCAATTTGGTACAAAAACCCGTTTCACACACTTTTTGCTCTGGGGCTCCACCTGCAGACATTTTATGGTACTGCACCCAGTAGTTCTTTATCGATGTCATTCATGAAGTAGATATTTGTAATTGTGTTAATTCATAATTCGCTTTCTATTGCTGCTCGATTTCCTTCCTTCCTTCCTTCCTTCCTTCCAACCATCCTTGTCCTCCATCATTTCCTCTTCCTTACCCACTCGTTACCTTCCCTCGTCTCTGTTGTTCTTGACCTTTCTGTCAACTCTGTCAATGTTTTCACCCACGGCTTTTTGCATCTTCACCAAATTAATAATGTATAGACGGCAGTTAAACGACACACTGGGGGAAAGTTCAGCAAAAACACAACACGCACACACACACACAGTAATTATGACAGATCACAAACCTGGTAAAGGGGGCGGGGCTTCTTACCGTGAAGCACATTAATGTGTGTGGAGCCGTGTCAATCAAGGTCACGTCAGTGCTGCTCCTTTGGCTCCGCCCCCTTTACTGTAGGTAAAGCACGAGGAAGTCGAGCTCTGAACAGCTTCCTTCCTTCTTTCCTTCGTTACCTTACTTCTTCCTGTGATCCTTCCTTGCTTCCTTCGATCCATCCTTCCTTGTTTGCTGACCTCTGTGTTCCATACTTGTCATCTGATCCTTCCTTCTTTCCTTCCTTGTTCACCGATCCATTCCTCCTTGTTCCATATGTGTGCTCTGATCCTTCCTTCCTTCTCTTCTTTCCTTCCTTACCTTACTTCTTTCTGTGATCCCTCCTTGCTTCCTTTGATCCTTCCTTCCTTGTTTGCTGACCTCTTCCATACTTGTCCTCTGATCCTTCCTTACTTTACCTTACTTCTTTCCTTGTTCTGTGATCCCTCCTTCCATCCTTTCTTGTTTGCTCACATATCTCTCTTTGTTCCATACTTGTCCTCTGATCCTTCCTTCTTTCCTTCCTTGTTCACCGATCCATTCCTCCTTGTTCCATGTGTTCTCTGATCCTTCCTTCCTTCTCTTCTTTCCTTCCTTACCTTACTTCTTTCTGTGATCCCTCCTTGCTTCCTTCCATCCTTCCATCCTTGTTTGCTGACTTGTCATCTGATCCTTCCGTGCCTTACTTCTTTCCTTGTTCTGTGATCCCTCCTTCCATCCTTCCTTGTTTGCTGACCTCTTTTTTCCATACTTGTCATCTGATCCTTCCTTCATTCTGTCCTTGTTCCATAATGTGTTCTCTGATCCTTCCTTCCTTCTCTTCTTTCCTTCCTTGCCTTCTTCACGAAATCCTTCCGTCCTTCTTTCCTTCTCTTCTTTGCTTCCTTCATTGTTTTCTGATCGTTTCCTCTTCTCTGATCGTTCTTTCCTTCCATCCTTCCTTCTTTCCTTGCTTCCTTGTGGACTCCACATGTGGAGGATGAAGCAGTAGTAGATGGATGAATGAGCCTCATATTGTGAACTCTGCGGCGTCTACACTTAAGAAAGTTTCCCCCGCGTCTCAGTTGGTTTATTCCCTTCATTTCTTTTGTTAGCCTTTCAAAGTAAACTCAAATAAAACCACAGTCCAAAGAAGAATAACTTCCTCTAATAAATCTCCGGTTGGCAGCGATGAATGTGTCCTTTATACTTTCATCACCACTTCCACTTTCACTTTCACGCTGTTCTGCTGCTCCAATCAATCTGAGGCTGTGGGAAAGTGTGGAGTGGAATCATGAAGCCGGGGCCACAGTCAAAACAGCTGCTGAGGATGAGTAATGTTTAGTAACTGCAGAGACGCTGAGGACGATTCATCAGTTCACTGGGAATGGATTAGAATGTGAATTATAGCCGTTTCCTGTTTGAAGTTTTCCTTCAGAATAAAAGGTTTCGACGTGAATCAGAATCACAATATGTTTTAATCTCCCGGTGGAAATGAGCCGAGTTCCATTCGCTCCATCAGGACTGAAATAAAGCTCAGAAAATAAGAAGACAGGACTGTGGAGTCAATGACAACTCACGGTTAGTTGATGTTTATAGGTGTTATGATCATAATCTGTGTCTCTGCTGCCCTCTATGGTCAAACACCAGCTACTGCGTTCATATTTGTTCGGGATTTTCCACTCGTCTGCAACTCTCATTGGATTTTACTACTAGACCACGCCCCCTGCACTGCTCCTCCCTCCTCCTTTCCCTCACTCAGTCTCTCAGCCCACTTCTTGGCATTTTGAAAAAGCAGCCGCTGGGTAGATTTAGCTGCAGTGAGTGGATTTGATATTAGTAAAGATTTTGTATATATATGTATATGTGTGTATATATGTATATCGTATATGTGTATGTATATATATGTGTATGAATGCGTGTATATATATGTATATATATGTATGTGTATTTATATATATATATGTATGTATATATATGAATGTGTATATATATGTATTTGAATGTGTATATATATGTATATATGTATATGAATGTGTATATATATATATATATGAATGTGTATATATATGTATGTGTGTATATATGTATATATGTATGTGTATATATGTATATATGTATGTGTATATATGTATATATGTATGTGTATATATATATATATGTATATGTATGTATATATATATATGTTTATACATATGTATATATTTATATGTGTATGTATATGTACATATACACACATATTCTACATATTCTAAATCCACTCACTGCAGCTAAATCTATCCAGCGCCTGCTTTTTCAAAATGCCAAGAAGTGGGCTGAGAGACTGACTTCGGGAGAGATCTGAGCTATATATATATATATATATATATATTCATTTATTGATATAAAACCCAGAGGAAAGAGAACCCCGTATTTTTGACGCGTCTCTTGGTTCCTCACATGAATTTCCCAGCAGTCAGTGCGTTGAAGGATTGCCGTGAACTTATTTCCTGACGTCCCTGGACCTCAGAGGATGAAGAGGTGATGAAGACTGCGGTGACCTCATGACTTTGACTCTCTCTCTTTTTTTTTTCTTTTACGCTTTGTGAAAATGTCAGAAAAGTGAGGTTGAGATGAAGCGTCGGAGCAGGAGGTCAACGCTCGCTCGTTCATCACCGCTCCTTCGTCTTTGACCCCGCGACCTTTGGTGGAGCGCCGATGCGTGTTTAAAGCTCGCGGTGATGGAGTCGGACGAGCGCGGGAAGCTTTTTTCCTGCCAAAATGGCGGCGTGAAAACGGAGTCACGTGACGTCTGGAGCTCTGTTATATTCACCATCAAACAACTTCTTCTTCTTCTTTGGACGCTCGTTCCAAAGAGGTCCTGAGGTGTTTATGGGCGCAGTTAAAGCTCTATATCCATCCGTCTTATACTGCTTTACTCTCCACATGAGCTGTGTCAATCGCAGCTGACGTAGGGCGAGAGGCGGAGTCACAGAAGTTAAAGGATGAAGACGTGGATGCCAATAATCTGGTTTCCTGTTTCCTGAGCGTGTGGAGGTGGATTTTTGAGTGACAGCAGCAGAAGAAGAAGAAGCTTCGTCTCCTCATCCGTTCATAGTCCATTGATCTAACAGCGCTTAGTCGTCGCTGCTCTGTGATCAATGCTGACTCCTCCCCCTCGCTGACGGATGACGCGGCGTTTACGATGAAGGTGTTAGCAGTCGAAGCGGTGAAGCTATGTGTGATTACTGAATCATTTCTGCTCCAAGTAGGTCTCTCTTAGTGTGTGTGTGTGTGTGTGAGTTCTTGTACTTGCGGCATTTGAGGACCAGTGAGGGTTTTTTAACCAACAAAGTGAGGTCATTTTTACGAAGTGAGGACATTTTGGCCGGTCCTCACTTTGTTTTCATTCAAATCACTTCCTCAGGTTGTAAACATGCTATACTCAATTGGTCCTCAATTTGGTACAAAAACCCGTTTTCCAGCCCTGGTGTTTCACACACTTTTTGCTCTGGGGCTCCACCTGCGGATATTGTATGGTACTGCACCCAGTAGTTCTTTATAGATGTCATTCATGAAGTAGATATTTGAAATTGTGTTGATTTATAAAGTGGAAATGCTGGTCCTCAGTATGCAGCAAGTACAAGAATGTGTGTGTGTTCTTGTACTTGCGGCATACTGAGGACCATTGAGGGTTTTAAACCAACAAAGTGAGGTCATTTTCAGGAGTGAGGACATTTTTGCCGGTCCTAACTATGTTTTCATTGAAATCACTTCCTTAGGTTGCTATAACATGCTATACTCAATTTGTCAAAAAACATTTTTTAAATTTTGGACGACATAGTATAGTATGACGTTTTTGTCAAATTTTGGACCAAAAATGTTTTGTCAAAGATTTTTTCAAATGTTGGACGACATAGTATAGTTTTTGTCAAATTTTGGACCAAAAATAATAATAAAAAAAAATAGATACATCGAAAAAGTTTTCCAGCCCTTTTTGCTCTGGGGCTCCACCTGAAGACATTTTATGGTACTGCAACCAGTAGTTCTTTATAGATGTCATTCATGAAGTAGATATTTGTAATTGTGTTGATTTATAAAGTGGAAATGCTGGTCCTCACTTTGTCAGCAACCCAGTCCTCAGTATGCAGCAAGTACAGGAGTGTGTGTGTGTGTGTGTGTGTGTGTGGGGGGGTGTGTGTGTGTGTGTGTGCCAGCAGATACAGACTCAGACCAACATGCTTTAGACTCAGGGAGGACAAGCGTGAAATGAATCGTTCCACTTCATCTCCGTCCACTGTTCTTCTTTTGAGGGAACAATTTGTTGGTCGTCGTACGAGAGGAGGAAGAGGAGGAGGAAGAAGAAGAGGAAGTAGAGCTGAGATCCTGTGATCCACAAGTGATTTCCTGTTGAATGGGGCCAATGTTTCCTGTTCAGTGTTGAAGTCACAGACTCAGTTTAACACCTGAGGATTAGATTTTAATACGGTCATCGTCACCATTCTTTAAAGGCGCCATATGTAAGAATGTGGCCAAAAACGGTTACTGCATTCAAATTCAAAACACCGAGGTCTTTTAGGTTTCGTTTTCTGACGTAACTGGTTCAACCCATGGTTGCTCGGCAGCTGAGACCCTTCTGACTGCAATGATTGGTAGACGGTGGTAGGTGGCGCCACATGACGCCAAAACATGATTTCAAAACATAAACATGATTTGCAGACGCACACACACGCTGTGAACGTTTGGCTTCGTTTCCATCGCAGTGAAAAACCCTGTTTATATTTAGCTGCGATTACACACACACACACACACTTGTTGTGTTTGATGATTTTATTGTGAGTCATTATTTAAACATTGATTTGACTGAGAAACAGATGTAATGACTGAGTGAAGAGCGTCGTTGTTCTTTTATGGCAGAAAATCAGTTTAATAAAAGTTTAATTTAAACAAATGATCACATATATATATATATATATATACATATCTATATATTTTTTTTTTTTTTTACTGAACAACCAATCTCTGTTTTGTGTCTGCAATATTTTAAATACATATAATGTAAGAGCAGAAATATTTAAATACATGAAACAAGCTCTTTTTTAAAGGAAAAACCTGTGTGCGTGCGTCGGATGTAAGGTGATGTTGAACAAGGGCCGAGGTGAAGTGATGTTGCGTTAAATGAGCTGGGATTTAGGGGATTAAGATTCAGTTTAAGTGTGAAATGAGGTTTTTCCTCTTCATTAATCACTTTATTTTCTGTGTGTGTGTGTGTGTGTGTGCGCGCGCGCGCAGCAGTCAACACTGTCACTGTCTCTAATCCAGACAGAGTCACAGTGCGACTCAGGTGAGATTATCTGCATCAGCAGGTTCATGTGAGGCGACAGAAGCAGAGCTGTTGTCTTAGTCAGACTAAGTGTGTAGATCCAGAGCTTTGTTGTGTAGAGTGAACATAGAGTGAACGCACAGTGAACACAGAGTGAACGCACAGTGAATATAGAGTGAACGCACAGTGAACACAGAGTGAACATGGTGAACGCACAGTGAATATAGAGTGAACGCACAGTGAACATAGAGTGAACGCACAGTGAATATAGAGTGAACATAGAGTGAACGCACAGTGAACATGGTGAACACACAGTGAATATAGAGTGAACGCACAGTGAACATAGAGTGAACGCACAGTGAACATAGAGTGAACGCAGAGTGAACATAGTGAACGCACATTGAACACAGAGTGAACATAGTGAACGCACCGTGAACATAGTGAACACAGAGTGAAAATAGTGAGCGCACAGTGAATATAGAGTGAACATAGTGAACGCACAGTGAACACAGAGTGAACGCACAGTGAATATAGAGTGAACGCACAGTGAACACAGAGTGAACATGGTGAACGCACAGTGAACATAGAGTGAACGCACAGTGAATATAGAGTGAACATAGAGTGAACGCACAGTGAACACAGAGTGAACATGGTGAACACACAGTGAATATAGAGTGAACGCACAGTGAACATAGAGTGAACGCAGAGTGAACATAGTGAACGCACATTGAACACAGAGTGAACATAGTGAACGCACCGTGAACACAGAGTGAAAATAGTGAGCGCACAGTGAATATAGAGTGAACATAGTGAACGCACAGTGAGTATAGAGTTAACGCACTTTGAACATAGAGTGAACATAGTGAACGCACAGTGAACATAGAGTGAACATAGTGAACGCAGAGTGAACACAGAGTGAAAATAGTGAACGCACAGTGAATATAGAGTGAACATGGTGAACGCACAGTGAATATAGAGTGAACACACATTGAACATAGAGTGAACATAGTGAACGCACAGTGAATATAGAGTGAAAGCACAGTGAATATAGAGTGAACACAGAGTGAACACAGAGTGAACATAGTGAATGCAGAGTGAACGCGGAGTGAACACAGAGTGAACGCACAGTGAATATAGAGTGAACACAGAGTGAACATAGAGTGAACGCACAGTGAATATAGAGTGAACGCATAGTGAACAAAGAGTGAACACAGCTCTGATTCTCTGGTAAATCTCTGTTTAAATGAATCATTTGCTTTACAAACTAATTAACAATCAATTGTGTTTCAAATAGTTTTTGATGTAATATTTAAACTCTGACGCCTCACAGTGTTTGTCTTTGTATCTTTGTTTTGCGTCTTTGTCTCTTTTGTCGACGCTGTGACGCGTCCGAACATGATCGACTCGTATATTTATTATATTTATATTTATATTTCATTAAAAAGATAAGAGTGTTTCCTCTCTGTGGACACGTGTCAGGAGACGCTCGTCACTCAACTGTCCCACGTTTTCATTATGGGCTGCAACCACAGCTTATTAAAGTGTGTGTGTGTGTGTGTGTGTGTGTGTGTGTGTGTGTGTGTGTGTGTGTGTGTGTGTGTGTGTGTGTGTGTGTGTCACTGTGTGTGTGTGTGTGTGTGTGTGTGGGGGTGTGTGTGTGTGAGAAACACAGTCTCCTGCAGCTTTGCACAGATTTAAAATAGCGGTTTTCGTTTCTTCTTCATTGGTTTTTTCCTGAACATTTAACATTCGTGTGTGTGTGAGAGTTTGTGAGATTAACGTCACTGTCCTCTGGTTAAGTCGCTGGTTAATCTCTGGTTGAGATTATAAACCGAGTGTCATCAGTGGATAAAGTGAAGGTGACGATTTCCTCGTCTAAGCTGATTGGTTTTTTTTCATTGCCGAAAAAACTTATACAAGCTTTATTTACTTTATTTTAAAACCTGAACGTATACTTTTAACTTTAACTTTGTGTATTTGAGACGTTTAAACTTTTCTTCAAGGGGACACAACGTGTTTGACTTGTCTTTAATCCAGAGTCAGTGTCTTTAACGGCGTAATCTCAGTTTAGACTAAGATCTGACAGAGTTTTCACAGCCTGGTTATTGGTTTACAGGTTTTCTTTATGGCAGAAAATCAGTTTAATTTAGGTTTAATTTAAACAAATGATGACATTTACGGAATAACCAATCTGTGTTTTGTGTCTGCAATATTTTAAGTAGTTTAGTTTATTTCAAACATGTGATTTTGATTCTGCAAAAGATTGCAATGACATTAGATCTTGGGCGGGTTCAGTACAATTTGTCACGTTTTTCGTCTTCCTAGGATAAACGTTACCAAACATGCGAAACGCCAAGATATACGCCAAATCCAAGATGGCCGACTTCCTGTTGCAACTCGGCACAACTAAATTTTGGCCCGCTCCATAGGGGTTTCACCTGTGGGGGGCACTACTGAGCCATTTTGCATTGGTTTTTACATTGTTAAGTCCATTATTTAACACATTTTTCGGCAGTTCTGATGTGCGTGGCAAATTTTTCGTCCGTTTTCACGCAGGTTTAGAGGCTCAAATTCGAGTTTCCCCGGCCTAAAAATAATAATTCCTTGAATTACAATAGGGCCCTTGTGCGTGAGGTCCCTAAATAAAATAAAAAATGGAGGAAAAAAATTAATAATAACATAATAAGAATAACTTAAAAAAAAAAAAAAGCAACAATGCGAAACGCCAAGATATACGCCGAATCCAAGATGGCCGACTTCCTGTTGAGTCAAGCTCATGGTGTCGAGAGGATTTTTTTGTTCGTTTCTGGCCGGACAATGTTCCCTACGAATTTTTGCGAAATTCTGCGCAACTAAATATCGGTCTGCTCCATAGGGGTTTCACCTGTGGGGGGCGCTACTGAGCCATTTTTGCATTGGTTTTTCGCAAGTCCATTATTTAATTGAATTTTTCGCCAGTTCTGATGTGCGTGGCAAATTTTTGTCCGTTTTCACCAAAAAATAAAACGTACAAAATAAAGCAACCAAATACAGTTAAATATGTCTGAAAAAGAAGTAATAAGAAGAATAAACTTATGTAACAGTAGCCCTTCTCCATTCTCAAACTTTATCACATATATATACATATATATAATATAAGTGTACTGTGTATATATAAATAAATATAATAATGTAAGAGCTAAATATTAAAATACATGAAACCAGAAAAACTCAACGTTTGGATGGAAAATAATTCAATTTTCAAAGACTCGTCCAGGGTTCTCAAACTGTGGCTCCATCAGTGTGTGAAGAGGAGGATGATGGGAGAATGAGAGGTGAAAGGTCATGTGATTCATGGTCATGTGATGTTTTCTGTGTGCTTTCTCCTGCAGAAATACAAAGAGTTTGAGCGAGCGGTCAGAGTGGAGGAGATGGACGGTCTGCAGCTGGTGAAGAGGCTCGCTGAAGACATGGAGGAGATGTTTGACAAGAAAGCTCAGGCCATGAAGGTACGTCTGTGTGTGTGTGTGTGCGTGTGTGTGTGTGGGGGTGATTGTGTCGTCGTGATCACGTAGAAAATATGATCATCGAGGTTGAGCTGCAGCGTTTATTCAATGACCAAATTAAGCGACAACTATTTAAATAACCGGTTTTATTGTATTTATAACAATTAAAACCAGTTTGTGTGATTCTTCTGACAGATTATCAGATTATTATATCCGCGAGAAACGCGCGCGGATATTATGGAATCGGTTTTAGCCGTGAGCGCTAAATCTGCAGACGTTAGTTCGCGCTAACGTCCGCAGACGTCCAAACTGTAAAGGCGTTTGAGATTAAATGTTCTTATTTTTTTCATGGGTCACATACCCCCTGTAGATGATCCCTATTGATTTTGAGCTGTCTACCATTATTATTAATTAGTTAATTAATTAATTAATGATATAAAAACCATATTTTCGCCTGTATCTTCCAAAGTGTTGCAGGTATTGGCTTCAAATGTTGCATGGGCATCACATACCACCTGAGAATTATCCCTATCTTTGTAGCATTATTATTATTAATTAGCAAATGAATTAATTTATTATGCTAAAAACACATTTTGGGCTTTATCTTCCAGACTGATGGAGATATTGCCTTCAAATGTTGTACAATGATTCATGTAACAACTATCTACAAGTACAATCATTATCACTTTGGCTATGATTGGTAATAGTTACATAATAAGTTAACTGGTTAACTTATTAGTGAACACAGAAAAAATAGTTAAGGCATTTTTTCTTTATTATTGAGCTCATTTGGACACATTGAGGATATCATGGGTTTATTTATAAACATGTATAAAGTGTAGTCAGCATTATATCATAACATTTAACAGTTATTTTGTTGAATTTATTAATAATTAATTAAAACAGTTAGTGGCAGGTGCGAGTGCGTATACTCTGGGTATATTGGAAAGTTGAGGATTGGACAAGTTCGCAGATATACCCCTTGCTGTTGGCCCCCGACAGCGTAGGCTAGTTATATTATCTGATGAAGAAAACAATGGTTTAATGTCAGTAAATGTAGAATTAAAACTTGACCTCACACTGATCTCACGTGTATGAAAGACAGAAAGATGTTCCACAATAAAAATGCATTCAGTTTGATGGTGACATGGCAATATCTACTGTAGATATAATCATTTTATATTTGATTACCTCTCTTACATCTAAACACATCCTGTCAATCTGCGATTAAAGGTGCATTTCCACCTCCTCTTCCTTTCAACATCAAGAAATAATTAATTTCTTTTTTTTTTTTATCATCAATAAAAAGAAAATGAATGTATTTTAAAATTCTATCTGCACGGTCAAAATCAAATTTTAACTTTTCATCATTCATATCCAAACAAGCACTTTTACTTAGAAATTCCGTGGCATTTCAATCATATTATGATCATATCGTGTTATAATTTTCATTTTTTTTATTTTATTATAGCCCCGCCCCCTCTTGTCCAGACTGGACGATCATTGGTCCTCA
>NC_139810.1:875000-892500 GCF_963457635.1 Microchirus variegatus | reverse complement strand
CTCTCTCAGCCCTGAACAGACCACAGACCAGGGACCGGGCCTCTGGCAGAACCCAGACCCTGTGGACCTGAACTGATGCAGGAGGCCAAGTTCTTAGTTGGCGTTTTCTGGTTCAGGATTCTCGTGCCAGGTTTTTCCAAGTGTGTCAGAAAATGAAGTATGAAGTTACTTTGTGATCCGTGGAAACATCGGAGACGAGGAATGGAACTGCTTATTTTGCTATCACTCGTAATGGAAATACAAAAAAAACTACACACCGAATTGAACCAATCGCGTCGCGTCACGTTTCCTTCTGGCCCCGCCCTCGAATGCTACGTGGATCATGATATCACTTTAAAGTAGCGCTGGTCACGTTGACGTTAACGCGTGACGCGTTTCCGTGACGACTGACCGAAAAAAGACGTGCGCGACGTCATGTTTCACGATTTCCGCGCAGGTACGCTGGTTATTTGTTAGCGCTGCTCTTTTCCTTTAATAAACAGACCGCTCCAGTTCCACTGTAGGCTAACGCTAACAACGCTAGAGGAGCTAACTGGTAAATGTTGCCTAGATTGGTAACCGTAAACAATGACGCCACGCGTGTTTTTTTCCGGTCAGCCGTCATGGAAACGCGGCGGGTTAACTGTGGTTAAACGCGCTAGCGTGACCAGCGCTACGCTAAAGGTCTTCCATGAAGCAGTGTGAGTAGCACATCTAAAGGTCTGAGTGGACACCAGAGTGATTGACAGGTTGCATAAACGTACGTACGTCCACCTGCGCGGACGACCGTCTCCACAATGATTATGCAACGATTGTCAGAGTGCAGGTGTGTTGTTGTTGTTGTTGTTGCTGTTGTTGCTATGGTGAGCAAAAATGATTGGCCAGCCATGAGATGACTGTTAGCTTTCCAACACACACACACACACACACACTGTGAAATAAGCTCCCTGATTGCAGTGTTTTTTTCACGAGTGAAACAATTTGAATGGAGATGTGAAATGGGAAGTACATCATCGCATTACCGGAGCTCACACAGACACCAGGAGACACCAGCTGTGGACCAGAGGACACACCGACATGTCCTCTGTCCTTACACACACGCACACACACACACACACACACACGCACACACACAGTCAGCCGAGCTTCTTCACATCTTGTTTTTGTGACTCGACACAGAAGAAGTCAGGGTTTTTTATTTTGTGTTACTGTTAGGTGGACACACGCATGGAATCATCACCCTGTGTGTGTGTGTGTGTGTGTGTGTGTGTGTGTGTGTGTGTGTGTGTGTGTGTGTGTGTGTGTGTGTGTGTGTGTGTGTGTGTGTGTGAGGCGCAGCGTGAAACGATGATGGAGGTTTTCGTGACGTCCAAAGAACCTGAGGCAGTCATTATCTTTACTGCTGCATTTAGGAAAATAGTCTTTGTGTCACAACATGGCCGAAAGTGTGTGTGTCTGTGGGTGTTTGTGTGTGTGTGTGCGTGTGTGTGTGTGTGTCCTGAGGTTATTTATGAAGTGAGTCTACATAATTGTGTGCAGGTGTTTCTCTGACCTTTGTGTTTCTCCTTCTCCTGCAGAGACTGGTGGAGGCAGCAGAGGAAGCTCACCTGCAGCACGAGGAGGATCCTGACCTGCAGGTGTGTGTGTGTGTGTGTGTGTGTCTGTCTGTGTTTGTGTGTCTATGTGTGTCTGTGTTTGTTTGTTCATAGCATGGTTTGAATTAGCATAGAGGAGCTCACTCTGGAACACCGTCCATTTTTGTCTCAGGAGTTCCTGATGATGATAATAATAATATTCTCTGACAAACCTCATGCTATTCCAGTTGTTGCCACTAATGTGTGGGGGCGCTGCAGTCAAATCACGAGCTGCAGATCCGTTTTCAGGGGCTACTTATTTCTTACTTTATTAAAATACCTTTATTAAGAGGTATCTGACGCTGAATTACAAAAGGATTTACGGTAAAAAGTCTGCAGTCAAACTGGTTTTTAAGGACGTTGAGATCCGTTTTTCAAAATAAAACACTCGGATCACTGACAGTGTTCTGGAAACACCTTTTACGATGTTTGAAAATAAATCAAATTAAAGGTCAGATTTGCTCTTTTAATACAAAACTACTATCAACTTTACAGAATTATGGCTGTTACGTAGACCCTCCACGTCCAAAGTAAATAAATAAAATGATTTCTTTGTTACATGCAGCAAAAGAAACACAAAAACTCGCTCAAAGCCATGAATTGATGAGAAAACTTGTTGACAATTAACTTAATAATGGACTAATAAGCTGTACACACACGTACACTCAGATCTGAGCTGGATTAAACCGTGTTTCATCGCACGAACATCGTCTTCAGCTTGAATGTAAATACGACGTGAATGAAAAAGTCTCACGTTAGTTTGGTTCAGGTTAAAGATAAAGTGTGTGACGTCAGAATAAATCTACAGCTCGTCTAAAACGTCCTGACGGTGTTTACATATATTAGAGCGTGAGGCGTCTTATCTGGTTCTGTTCATCCTCCATGTCGACACTGAACAAACTCCGTTTTCAAGTCAGAAAAACATAAATCATGAATTATTTATGGGTGAAATCCACGGGGGGTTTTTGGGGGGTTTTTGGGGGGGGACTTCCACACCTCAGTTCTGCAGAGTCGAGCGAAAGCATTGAGTTTCATCGTCTCTGCAAACACAACCTGAACTCTGCAGCAGTGTGTGTGTGTGTGTGTGTGTGTGTGTGTGTGTGTGTGTGTGTGTGTGTGTGTGTGTGTGTGTGTCAGTCAAACACACACTTAAATAAAACAATAAACAGTCAGTGAGACACAAAGTGATCACAGTCTCTTTATTACATTATTACATATTATTACATGTTCAGACTTCAACAGTCAACAAGACACAATCATCTCAAAGACAAACATCATTTCACACATGTATAAAACCACTTAATATCTGATCAAAACCACTTAGTATCTGATCAAAACCACTTAGTATCTGATCTAAACCACTTATCTGATGAACAGCGTCTGCAGCTCTGTTTTCTCTCTAAGTTTCAATAATCCTGATTTAAGAAATCCAACATTTTCTCTGTTCTCTAAATTCAGCTTTGCTAACGATTGTGTCAAAGAAATCCTGACTTTATCTGACTGACACTAACACACTGTCCCTTTAACACACTCTGTTCATCTGTCACTCAAAGCTTCACTGGTAACATCTTCACTGGGTGATCTTCATCTTCATCACCAGTGTTAAAGTATGGAAACATGGTGTGTGTGAAAGTGTGTGTGTGTGTGTGTATGAGTGTGTTAGTATCAGGGTCAGAGAAGGACACTTGTCCTCTGTCCCAGTCCAGACTCACTCTGATCTTCTGGATCTTCTTCTTCAGCTGGAGAACAGACTCTTTACCTGGTGACTGTTCATAGTATTTATCTTTATAGAACAGTATCTTCCATAATCCAGACTCTATGTCTTTTCCTTTCCTCTGGACAGACTCTAAAACTCCCACTAACCACCATGTGTTGTCTCCAACATGGACGTCCCAGCTGTGAGTTCCTGAGTTAAAACCCTCAGAGCTCAGGACACTGTAGTAATGATCAATCCTCTCTGGATTATCAGGAACCTTCTGTTCATCTCCATATCTCACACTGGTCAGATCTTCAGACAGGATGAGTCCTGGACGAGCAGTGTTTGGGTCCAGAACCACAGGACTGTAGGAGACCATGTCCTTCATCTTGTTCCAGATGTTGAAGGTCAGGTTGCCCAGGTGTTTGGCCTCGTCTATCAGAGCTCCTGAGTGCAGCTGTGGAGGCTCCAGCAGGGGGCGCTGCTTCACTCTGTAGTTGAGCAGGAAGGAGACGTCTTCAGCTCTCAGCTCGTCCTCTGTGGCTCTGACTGTATCTGATAGAGCTTCTATGTCTCTGCTCAGAGCCTCCATCTTCTCCTTCATCATGAGACTCTTCTGCTCCTCTTCCTCCCTCAGTGCAGTCATCCTGGTCTCCTCTTCCTCTTCTAGAAACTGATGAAGCTGAAGAAACTGCTCCTTCATCTTTGTCTCTGTGCGTCGAGCCTGGACTTTAATGTGTTCTGCTGTTTCCTCAAACTCCACCTGAACTTCTTCCAGACTCTCTAAGTTCTTCTTGAAGGTCTCCAGAGTTTCCTGAAGGTCCTTCTTCTGTTGTTGAGCAGCTTCATCGATGGGTCTGAACTTGTGGCCGCTGTGTTTTTCTGAATCTCTGCAGACGAGACACACTGGCTGCTGATGGTCCAGACAGAAGAGTCTGAGTTTCTCAGAGTGTTGACTGCAGAGAACCTCTGAAGACCTCTGAGCTTTCTCTTGTAAGAAGGTCTCACACGTGTTCTTTAAAGCCAGGTTACATGGTGGTTCATCCATTAAAGACCTTTTCTTACAAACAGGACAGTCTGGTGTTGGTCTGTCTTTCCACCATGTCTTCACACAGTCTTTACAGAAGCTGTGGCTACAGGACAGAACCACAGGATCTCTGAAGACCTCATGACAGACGGAACAGCAGAGATCCTCCTCTAATCTGGAGGCCATTTTGTCTGTGAGAGAAGCTGAAAACAGAGCAGACTCAGAGTCAGGACTTCCTCCTCCTCCTCTACTGACTTCACTGAAGTTCACTTTGAGTCCAGGTTTTTGTCAAACTCACCTTCAGTGTGTGGACGAGAGGACGAAGCAGCGTCTTGTCTTCACCAGAGTCTGGTCTTCAGTCTGAGTCTCTTCACTCACCAACACAGACTGACTGTTTCCTGGTTCTTCTCTGGTGAGTCAGAGGAAGAGGGCGGAGCCTGGAACACAGATTGGGTTCTGTGTGTGTGTGTGTGTGTGTGTGTGTGTGTGTGTGTGTGTGTGTGTGTGTGTGTGTGTGTGTGTGTGTGTGTGTGTGTGTGTGTGTGTGTGTGTGTGTTAGCGTTGCACACACTCACTCACTCCCACACACACGACTGCTGCTGTGGCCGCAAATCCATTTGAGCAGCTTTCAGTTTCAATATGTGTGTGTGTGTGTGTGTGTGTGTGTGTGTGTGTGTGTGTGTGTGTGTGTGTGTGTGTGTGTGTGTGTGTGTGTGTGTGTGTGTGTGTGTGTGTGTGTGTGTGTGTGTGTGTGTGTGTGTGTGTGTGTGTGTGTGTGTGTGTGTGTGTGTGTGTGTGTTAAACATACACATAAATAAAACAATAAAACGTCAGTGAGACACAAAGTGATCACAGACTCTTTATTACATTATTACATATTATTACATGTTCAGACTTCAACAGTCAACAAGACACAATCATCTCAAAGACAAACATCATTTCACACATGTATAAAACCACTTAGTATCTGATCAAAACCACTTAAAGCTCACATAGAGTGGTCCTGTTGCACATATATGTTAGTTATGGAGGTCTACTTACATACATTAACTTGTTTTTATGCTCAAAAACCTCCTAGTTGCTGGAAAAGAGCCGATAGAAAACCTTTTTTCTGACGCTGTTCGTCAGCCGCGATATTTGAGACTCAACTCTCACCCAGAAGACAGAGTGTCTTGTGGTTGGTCAATACCAGGAAGTGACATATTCAGCACACCAGCTCTCAGAAGCGCAGCGCCCCCCTCTGGAACGGTGGATGCACTGCTCCTCATTATCAAAACATTGTTTAACAGTGTTTAAAAATAGCTTCTTCACGACTCCCCGCCTCAGTCCCTTTGACGACCTTTGACCCAGAGTCAGACCCAGAGTCAGAAGACACTGTCGCTCGTGAAACACCTCCACAACGGACGTTATTCTTCTTCTGTGGTTCAATGTACGCAACCGGATGTGCCCGGACTAGTGCCCGGAGCAGGAGGATCTGCTGTTCAGGAGAACCGCTGTTTACGTAACCGGACCGGGTTTTTCAGAGATCTCTCTGAGCCTGAGATTACAATAAAACACAGCGTTCTCAGCAGTGACTGAACTGTTTGTTTAGAACCTTCAGGGCTTCGTAAACAAGGTAATGACGCAGATACACACTAAAAAACAGCCTTAATAAGAACTTCAGGTCTAGGTCCACTTTAATATCTGATCAAAACCACTGGTCTGATGAACAGTGTCTGCAGCTCTGTTATCTCACTAAGTTTCAATAATCCTTCGTTTCGTGTGTGTGTGAGTGTGTGTGAGTGAGTGTGTGTGTGAGTGTGAGTGTGTGTGTGAGTGAGTGTGTGTGAGTGCTCTAAATCAAAGAAGCTGATACACACGTTATTTAATGTTGAATCTTATGCATTTAATCACCTGAACGTCTTATTACTGTGAGCTAATATATTTATATTTATATTTGTTAATAATGAGCAGAATCATGAGTCCATGTTAGAGACATGAGCTGATATTAAACACTACAACACTAACTTTTTATATTATCTATTTTATCTGTTAAAAAGTGAACTTTATATCCTGACGTCTGACACCAGTGTGTGTGTGTGTGTGTGTGTGTGTGTGTCCATTTAAAAAAATTTTTTTTTTCCAGTCTGAAAAAGCTTTTACCATTTCAATATATATGTATATATATTAATATGTATATGTATATACATGTATATGTATATGTGTATATATATGTATTTTTTCAGACTGTTTCATGAAGGCTAAACAAAATGGACGCCAAGCAAACGTAACTCAGCCCAGTTTCTCTCCCCCCCCCCCATAACATAGCAACACATGGTTCAGTCCAATCAGCTGACTCCAGTATTTAAGGCTCCTCCCCCCTCAGCTTCAGTTTTTTGCAGAAGCAGGAAGAAGTGTCACATGATCACATGGTAACTTGAGACTCTAGATAAAGAAAGTCAGGATTATTGAGGAAAGTGTAAGTGTGTGTGTGTGTGTGTGTGTGTGTGTGTGTGTGTGTGTGTGTGTGTGTGTGTGTGTCAGTCAAACACACACTTAAATAAAACAATAAACAGTCAGTGAGACACAAAGTGATCACAGTCTCTTTATTACATTATTACATATTATTACATGTTCAGACTTCAACAGTCAACAAGACACAATCATCTCAAAGACAAACATCATTTCACACATGTATAAAACCACTTAGTATCTGATCAAAACCACTTAGTATCTGATCAAAACCACTTAGTATCTGATCAAAACCACTTAGTATCTGATCAAAACTACTTAATATCTGATCAAAACCACTTCATATCTGATCTACACCACTTCATATCTGATCTAAACCACTTCATATCTGATCTAAACCACTTATCTGATGAACAGCGTCTGCAGCTCTGTTTTCTCTCTAAGTTTCAATAATCCTGATTTAAGAAATCCAACATTTTCTCTGTTCTCTAAATTCAGCTTTGCTAACGATTGTGTCAAAGAAATCCTGACTTTATCTGACTGACACTAACACACTGTCCCTTTAACACACTCTGTTCATCTGTCACTCAAAGCTTCACTGGTAACATCTTCAGTGGGTGATCTTCATCTTTATCACCAGTGTCAATGTATGGGAACATGGTGTGTGTGAAAGTGTGTGTGTGTGTGTATGAGTGTGTTAGTATCAGGATCAGAGAAGGACACTTGTCCTCTGTCCCAGTCCAGACTCACTCTGATCTTCTGGATCTTCTTCAGCTGGAGAACAGAGCATTTACCTGGTGACCCTTCATAGTATTTATCTTTATAGAACATTATCCTCCATAATCCAGACCGTATGTCTCCTTTCCTCTGGACAGACTCTAAAACTCCAACATTCCACCATGTGTTGTCTCCAACATGGACGTCCCAGCTGTGAGTTCCTGAGTTAAAACCCTCAGAGCTCAGGACACTGACGCAATAATCAATCCTCTCTGGATTATCAGGAACCTTCTGTTCATCTCCATATCTCACACTGGTCAGATCTTCAGACAGGATGAGTCCTGGACCAGCAGTGTTTGGGTCCAGAACCACAGGACTGTAGGAGACCACGTCCTTCATCTTGTTCCAGATGTTGAAGGTCAGGTTGCCCAGGTGTTTGGCCTCGTCTATCAGAGCTCCTGAGTGCAGCTGTGGAGGCTCCAGCAGGGGGCGCTGCTTCACTCTGTAGTTGAGCAGGAAGGAGACGTCTTCAGCTCTCAGCTCGTCCTCTGTGGCTCTGACTGTATCTGATAGAGCTTCTATGTCTCTGCTCAGAGCCTCCATCTTCTCCTTCATCATGAGACTCTTCTGCTCCTCTTCCTCCCTCAGTGCAGTCATCCTGGTCTCCTCTTCCTCTTCTAGAAACTGATGAAGCTGAAGAAACTTCTCCTTCATCCTTGTCTCTGTGCGTCGAGCCTGGACTTTAATGTGTTCTGCTGTTTCCTCAAACTTCACCTGAACTTCTTCCAGACTCTCTAAGTTCTTCTTGAAGGTCTCCAGAGTTTCCTGAAGGTCCTTCTTCTGTTGTTGAGCAGCTTCATCGATGGGTCTGAACTTGTGGCCGCTGTGTTTTTCTGAATCTCTGCAGACGAGACACACTGGCTGCTGATGGTCCAGACAGAAGAGTCTGAGTTTCTCAGAGTGTTGACTGCAGAGAACCTCTGAAGACCTCTGAGCTCTCTCCTGTAAGAAGGTCTCACACAAGTTCTTTAAAGCCAGGTTACATGGTGGTTCATCCATTAAAGACCTTTTCTTACAAACAGGACATTCTTGTGTTGTTTTGTCTTTCCACCATGTCTTCACACAGTCTTTACAGAAGCTGTGGCTACAGGACAGAACCACAGGATCTCTGAAGACCTCATGACAGACGGAACAGCAGAGATCCTCCTCTAATCTGGAGGCCATTTTGTCTGTGAGAGAAGCTGAAAACAGAGCAGACTCAGAGTCAGGACTTCCTCCTCCTCCTCTACTGACTTCACTGAAGTTCACTTTGAGTCCAGGTTTTTGTCAAACTCACCTTCAGTGTGTGGACGAGAGGACGAAGCAGCGTCTTGTCTTCACCAGAGTCTGGTCTTCAGTCTGCGTCTCTTCACTCACCAACACAGACTGACTGTTTCCTGGTTCTTCTCTGGTGAGTCAGAGGAAGAGGGCGGAGCCTGGAACACGGGTTGGGTTCTGTGTGTGTGTGTGTGTGTGTGTGTGTGTGGGGGGGGGGGGGGTGTGTGTGTGTGGGGGGGGGGTGTGTGTGTGTGTGTGTGTGTGTGTGTGTGTGTGTGTTAAACATACACATAAATAAAACAATAAAACGTCAGTGAGACACAAAGTGATCACAGTCTCTTTATTACATTATTACATATTATTACATGTTCAGACTTCAACAGTCAACAAGACACAATCATCTCAAAGACAAACATCATTTCACACATGTATAAAACCACTTAATATCTGATCAAAACCACTTAATATCTGATCAAAACCACTTATCTGATGAACAGCGTCTGCAGCTCTGTTTTCTCTCTAAGTTTCAATAATCCTGATTTAAGAAATCCAACATTTTCTCTGTTCTCTAAATTCAGCTTTGCTAACGATTGTGTCAAAGAAATCCTGACTTTATCTGACTGACACTAACACACTGTCCCTTTAACACACTCTGTTCATCTGTCACTCAAAGCTTCACTGGTAACATCTTCAATGGGTGATCTTCATCTTCATCACCAGTGCTAAAGTATGGAAACATGGTGTGTGTGAAAGTGTGTGTGTGTGTGTGTATGAGTGTGTTAGTATCAGGATCAGAGAAGGACACTTGTCCTCTGTCCCAGTCCAGACTCACTCTGATCTTCTGGATCTTCTTCAGCTGGAGAACAGAGCATTTACCTGGTGACCCTTCATAGTATTTATCTTTATAGAACATTATCCTCCATAATCCAGACCGTATGTCTCCTTTCCTCTGGACAGACTCTAAAACTCCAACATTCCACCATGTGTTGTCTCCAACATGGACGTCCCAGCTGTGAGTTCCTGAGTTAAAACCCTCAGAGCTCAGGACACTGATGTAATAATCAATCCTCTCTGGATTATCAGGAACCTTCTGTCTGTCTCCATATCTCACACTGGTCAGATCTTCAGACAGGATGAGTCCTGAACCAGCAGTGTTTGGGTCCAGAACCACAGGACTGTAGGAGACCACGTCCTTCATCTTGTTCCAGATGTTGAAGGTCAGGTTGCCCAGGTGTTTGGCCTCGTCTATCAGAGCTCCTGAGTGCAGCTGTGGAGGCTCCAGCAGGGGGCGCTGCTTCACTCTGTAGTTGAGCAGGAAGGAGACGTCTTCAGCTCTCAGCTCGTCCTCTGTGGCTCTGACTGTATCTGATAGAGCTTCTATGTCTCTGCTCAGAGCCTCCATCTTCTCCTTCATCATGAGACTCTTCTGCTCCTCTTCCTCCCTCAGTGCAGTCATCCTGGTCTCCTCTTCCTCTTCTAGAAACTGATGAAGCTGAAGAAACTTCTCCTTCATCCTTGTCTCTGTGCGTCGAGCCTGGACTTTAATGTGTTCTGCTGTTTCCTCAAACTTCACCTGAACTTCTTCCAGACTCTTTAAGTTCTTCTTGAAGGTCTCCAGAGTTTCCTGAAGGTCCTTCTTCTGTTGTTGAGCAGCTTCATCGATGGGTCTGAACTTGTGGCCGCTGTGTTTTTCTGAATCTCTGCAGACGACACACACTGGCTGCTGATGGTCCAGACAGAAGAGTCTGAGTTTCTCAGAGTGTTGACTGCAGAGAACCTCTGAAGACCTCTGAGCTCTCTCCTGTAAGAAGGTCTCACACAAGTTCTTTAAAGCCAGGTTACATGGTGGTTCATCCATTAAAGCCCTTCTCTTACAAACAGGACAGTCTTGTGTTGTTTTGTCTTTCCACCATGTCTTCACACAGTCTTTACAGAAGCTATGGCTACAGGACAGAACCACAGGATCTCTGAAGACCTCATGACAGACGGAACAGCAGAGATCCTCCTCTAATCTGGAGGCCATTTTGTCTGTGAGAGAAGCTGAAAACAGAGCAGACTCAGAGTCAGGACTTCCTCCTCCTCCTCTACTGACTTCACTGAAGTTCACTTTGAGTCCAGGTTTTTGTCAAACTCACCTTCAGTGTGTGGACGAGAGGACGAAGCAGCGTCTTGTCTTCACCAGAGTCTGGTCTTCAGTCTGCGTCTCTTCACTCACCAACACAGACTGACTGTTTCCTGGTTCTTCTCTGGTGAGTCAGAGGAAGAGGGCGGAGCCTGGAACACAGGTTGGGTTGTGTGTGTGTGTGTGTGTGTGTGTGTGTGTGTGTGTGTGTGTGTGTGTGTGTGTGTGTGTGTGTGTGTGTGTGTGTGTGTGTGTGTGTGTGTGTGTGTGTGTGTGTGTGTGTGTGTGTGTGTGTGTGTGTGTGTGTGTGTGTGTGTGTGTGTGTGTTAAACATACACATAAATAAATCAATAAAACGTCAGTGAGACACAAAGTGATCACAGTCTCTTTATTACATTATTACATATTATTACATGTTCAGACTTCAACAGTCAACAAGACACAATCATCTCAAAGACAAACATCATTTCACACATGTATAAAACCACTTAGTATCTGATCAAAACCACTTAAAGCTCCCATAGAGTGGTCCTGTTGCACATATATGTTAGTTATGGAGGTTTATTTACATACATTAACTTGTTTTTATGCTCAAAAACCTCCTAGTTGCTGGAAACGAGCCGATAGAAATCCTCTTTTCTGACGCTGTTCGTCAGCCGCGATATTTGAGACTCAACTCTCACCCAGAAGACAGAGTGTGTTGTGGTTGGTCAATACCAGGAAGTGACATATTCAGCACACCAGCTCCCCCCTCTGGAACGGTGGATGCACTGCTCCTCATTATCAAAACATTGTTTTAACAGTGTTTAAAAATAGCTTCTTCACGACTCCCCGCCTCAGTCCCTTTGACGACCTTTGACCCAGAGTCAGACCCAGAGTCAGAAGACACTGTCGCTCGTGAAACACCTCCACAACGGACGTTATTCTTCTTCTGCGGTTCAATGTACGCAACCGGATGTGCCCGGACTAGTGCCCGGAGCAGGACGATCTGCTGTTCAGGACCGGGTTTTTTCAGAGATCTCGCTGAGCCCGAGATTATAATAAAACACATCGTTCTCAGCAGTGACTGAACTGTTTGTTTAGAACCTTCAGGGCTTCATAAACAAGGTAATGATGCAGATACACACTAAAAAACAGCCTTAATAAGAACTTCAGGTCTAGGTCCACTTTAATATCTGATCAAAACCACTGGTCTGATGAACAGTGTCTGCAGCTCTGTTATCTCACTAAGTTTCAATAATCCTTCGTTTCGTGTGTGTGTGAGTGTGAGTGAGTGAGTGTGTGTGTGAGTGAGTGTGAGTGAGTGTGTGTGTGAGTGTGTGTGTGTGAGTGCTCTAAATCAAAGAAGCTGATACACACGTTATTTAATGTTGAATCTTATGCATTTAATCACCTGAACGTCTTATTACTGTGAGCTAATATATTTATATTTATATTTGTTAATAATGAGCAGAATCATGAGTCCATGTTAGAGACATGAGCTGATATTAAACACTACAACACTAACTTTTTATATTATCTATTTTATCTGTTAAAAAGTGAACTTTATATATGTGTGTGTGTGTGTGTGTCCATTTAAAAAAAAAATTTTTTTCCAGTCTGAAAAAGCTTTTACCATTTCAATATATATGTATATATATTAATATGTATATGTATATACATGTATATGTATATGTGTATATATATGTATTTTTTCAGACTGTTTCATGAAGGCTAAACAAAATGGACGCCAAGCAAACGTAACTCAGCCCAGTTTCTCTCCCCCCCCCCCATAACATAGCAACACATGGTTCAGTCCAATCAGCTGACTCCAGTATTTAAGGCTCCTCCCCCCTCAGCAGCAGTTTTTGCAGAAGCAGGAAGAAGTGTCACATGATCACATGGTAACTTGAGACTGTAGATAAAGAAAGTCAGGATTATTGAGGAGAATCTTCTTCTTCTTCTCTCTTTGACAAACATGTGAAGGTTCTTCACACACGAGTAAGAACGTTGTTGTTTTTTTCTTCTGGTTTTGTCTGTTCAGGCTTCTGTAGAAACAAAATGGCGTCCTCAGTAAAGTCAGACTTCGCTTAGCTCAGGCTACAGGAAACAAACAAAGCTAGCTGTGCTAACTTGTGTCCTCTGAATGTCCTCTGTGTCAGATTTTGACTTGTTGCTTTGATTGTTTGCTGTAGTTCATTCATTCATTCATTCATTCATTCATTCATTCATTCATTCATTCATTCATTCATGTGATTGTTTTGTTCATGTTGTATCAAAGTAAATTAATGAAATGTTGTTTCTGTTGCCTGTTTTTATGTTTGTAATAATCCTGAACACAGTTGTCTGGTTCTGGTCTAGTTCGGGTTCTGGTCTTACTCATTGAGTTCTGGTTTGGTTCAGGTCTACTTCCTTCTCATGTAGAGATCTGCTCTGGTTTTGTCTGGTTGGTTCCAGTCTGGTCTAATCTGGTTTGGTTTTGTCAGTTTCGGGTCTGTTTTTTTTACTCTGGTTCTGGTCTGGTCCAGTCTTTCCTTGGATCAATTTAGCCTTAAATGAGTTTCTTTTATGCGATCACTTCCACTCTTTGTTCTAAAGTGGTCTAGTCTTGGTTGGAGTTGGTCGTGCTTCAGGTCGGTTGGTTCTTCTGTGGTTCGTTCCAGGTTAAGGAGTCAAGTTTAGTCTCATATGTTCTGGTCTTGTCTTGTGTGGTTGGTTCCAGTCTATTCTTTGTCACCATGCTGGTCTGGTCTGGTCAGCTTGAGGTCTAGTTCTGTTCTGGTCTTGGTCTGGTTGATTCCAGTCTGGTCCATGTTTGTTTGGTTTAGTCCTGGTCTCATTTGTCTTGGTCTAGTTGGTTCTACTGTGGTTTATTCCAGATTGGTCTAGTTCTGGTCTGTTTTCTACTCTGGTTCTGGTCTGGTCCAGTCCTTTCTTGGATCAATTTTGCCTTAAATTAGTTTCTTTTATGAGATCACTTCCTCTCTTTGTTCTAAAGTGGTCTAGTCTGGGTTGGAGTTGGTCCTGCTTCAGGTCTAATGTTTGTTCTGGAATGATCTCTTCTGGTTTAGTCGTGATCAGTCTGGTCCAGGTTTGTTTGGATGTTATTTGGCTAACTATTGCTCTCATCTGTGCTGGTCCGGTTGGTTCTTCTGTGGTTCGTTCCAGGTTAAGGGGTCAAGTTTAGTCTCATATGTTCTGGTCTTGTCTTGTGTGGTTGGTTCCAGTGTATTATTGGGTACAATAGTGGTCTGGTCTGGTCAGATTGAGGTCTAGTTCTGTTCTGGTCTTGGTCTGGTTGATTCCAGTCTAGTCCATGTTTGTTTGGTTTAGTCCTGGTCTCATTTGTCTTGGTCTAGTTGGTTCTACTGTGGTTTATTCCAGGTTGGTCTAGTTCTGGTCTGTTTTCTACTCTGGTTCTGGTCTGGTCCAGTCTTTCCTTGGATCAATTTAGCCTTAAATGAGTTTCTTTTATGAGATCACTTTCACTCTTTGTTCTAAAGTGGTCTAGTCTGGGTTGGAGTTGGTCCTGCTTCAGGTCTAATGTTTGTTCTGGAATTATCTCTTCTGGTTTAGTCTGGTCCAGGTTTGTTTGGATGTTATTTGGCTAACTATTGCTCACCTGTGCTGGTCCGGTTGGTTCTTGGTTCCAAGTTAAGGGGTCAAGTTTAGTCTCATATGTTCTGGTCTTGTCTTGTGTGGTTTGTTCCAGTCTATTCTTTGGTACAATAGTGGGTCTGGTCTGGTCAGATTGAGGTCTAGTTCTGTTCTGGTTTTGGTCTGGTTGATTCCAATCTGGTCCATGTTTGTTTGGTTTAGTCCTGGTCTCATTTGTCTTGGTCTCGTTGGTTCTAGTGTGGTTTGTTCCAGGTTGGTTTGGTTCTTGTCTGGTCTGGTTCTGTATGTGTGTTCAGAAGGAGCAAATTAAATGTCAATTTTCATCCTGATTTAGTGAAAAACGTGAATTGGATTTAAGCATTTTTGTTACGATATTTACTGTGTGTGTGTGTGTGTGTGTGTGTGTGATCTCTAATAGCGTATACACCGTGCAGAATAAGCAGTAATTATCAGCAGCCTTGCTATAAATAAGCAGGTCCACGCCGTCGGGTGAAACCTCCTCCATTTACGATTCAGGGTTTATTCTCAAATGTTTGTGCTCTTTCTTCTGTTGCTATTGGATCCATATTTGGCTGCTGCCAGAGGTCTGATAGGAATGTCCTTATCGCTGCTTTCCAGAGCTCTTCTTCCTCTTCCATGTGAAATTGGCAGAATAATCTGCAGCGATTCCCTCCCTCCCTCGCTCTGTTCTCCTGCAGTGATGCTGCTGCTGCTGCTGCTGATGATGATGATGCTGCTGCTGCTGCTGCTGTTGTAAACATGGATGCAGCAGAGAGCAGCCTCCTCTGGCCTCTGCAGCCAATAAAAAGACGTCCTCAGAGGATCAGTCGCTGAGATAAAGATTCACGACTGCGCTGAACTCTTACTGTGATCGCTCGTCATAAACAATCCTTTGTTTCTAAAGATGTTAGCGTTAAGGCCACAGTAAACTTCTCCGGCTGCGTCGTGACGGATACGCGCTGCAGTTTCCCGCCCGATCAGCAGGGGTCGCTGCGCAAGGCTGTTGTGCTTTTGGCTACAGTGAGCAACGGCGTGTGTCACTGAACGCAGTTTTAAGATCATTTGAGGCGTGTTAAGATATGACGTATTTATAGTTTGGCAGCGACGTTGTCGGCGGTGATCAGCTCCTCCTCTGTGGACGCTCGGTGCTCACTGTGGTTGGCACAGAGCAGCGTTATCTCGGCTCTGCGTAACATACGTTACGCCTAACCTTTGCGCAGGAGTATAAATTGGGCTTTAGTGGTGGGATCCGTCCCAACACCTCCCCCTTAAAATGTCTCCTTGGTTTTTGAGCGCCCTCAACCGTAAATTCCCCTCGTTAAGGGAAGTGGTATTGGGACGCCACTATATGCAAATTAGCGTAGTGAACGTGACGAACGTGCTAACCTACGTCACGTGTTGACAATTCTGCCGGTGGAGAGTGCTACTGTTTTCATTCAGGAAAAATGGCGGCGGATCGGCCGTTTGTTTTTCTCCATCCTCGTAAACGCTAAATCGCGTATGCGGTCGGTCGAAATCTGACAAGTCCAGAGTATTCGTGTTCAAGTGAACGCCGGTACACACACATCCACACACTGACAAAACTACACACATGTAGCAGAGCTAGCTAGCGGCTATTTGCCGGGTGCTTTGAGAGCGTTTGCATGACGGGCAAAACTCTCCCGAAGCACTTAACGCAAATAGCCGCTAGTTAGCTAGTTAGCTAGCTGCTGCTGCTAGCTGATGTGTATCAAACCAACATATTCCAACACACTGTGCTTATTTGCAAAAATATATCACAACGAAATTGTTCCTCGGCAGATGTGGCCGCCATCTTTGTTGAAAAATATCAGCCGGCTCGCTGACTTTGCTAAGCATCATGGGTAATTTCATCTTCCAGACACATAGACACAGCACCCCCCGTGACCCTCTGGTGGAGGATAAAGAGGTAAATGATGGATGGATTAATGTTCTGTCATTTTTCTCCATTGAAAGTGAATGAAAGTCATCGCACAGACATGAGTAGACGATCAGCGTTCCTTCGAGTTGAACAGAAACCTCTCCACGTCCGTGTCCAGGTCCAGACTCAGTTTTGTTGTTCTGTTTCTAAGAGAATTCAGAGACTTTGAAGCTTCAACTCCAGTTTTATTAGAGAAAATCAACATTATTGATGATTTCCTGATCAGTGAAGCTCGGTTTCACGTCTCTACTCTGTCTCGACTAGAACTGCAACCATCAACCCTTAGATTAACCCTTAGTGCTTGTGTGTGTGTGTGTGTGTTTACAGAGATATTGGGTATGGATAATTGTGCAGAAATCACAAAAATAGACCGTTTTCCTTTAAGTTTCGTTCATAAAAACGAGACAAGTGAACTTTGAACTGTGTTATAATTCTCCTTTAAACATTTTGAGTACTTTTCGCTCAGGTTAACCTGTGGAAAGCTTTGTTCTAAATCAGTCACTGGACTTATTGTCTCCTATTTTGATAATGGATCAATTCAGGTGTTTTTTTTTTTGTTTTTTTTTTTTCTTCAAATGATTAAATCACATTTTCAGATTTTTCAGCTTCTTAAATGTGAAGATTTTCTGGTTTCTTTGATCCAAAAAAACAAAGAAATCATTAAAAACTGAGATTTTTTACACGTTTTCTGAACCAAATGTTATGAGAGATTGATGAAACTGGAACTTTACATAATGTGTGTGTGTGTGTCTGTGTGTGCGCATGTGTCTCAGTTTAATGCACTGCAGCGTTAAAGATCAGCTTGTTAACACAGTGATCAGTGACTGCATTAGTGGCTCCGCTTCACTCTGATGCTCCGGCGCCATAATTGACTACACACACACACACACACACACACACACACACACACACACACACACACACACACACATTACTGAAAGTGCCAGGCTGATGGAGGCGTTTTAATCCAAATTAAAGGCCACATGCTGTGAATTTAAATAAGTCTATTATCAGACTCATT
>NC_139810.1:857500-870000 GCF_963457635.1 Microchirus variegatus | reverse complement strand
AGAGTTATTATTATTATTCTTCTTCACCAAAAAAAAGTGCCTTTTTGAAGGCCTAAACGGATCCCAAACCTCACAAATTTTCGGGACAACATCAGACCTCGTTTTATTTATTTTCATGAAGCGATTCAGTTGTACGTCCTTATATTGTGTGAAACTGTGTGAACCCTGAGGTTTGAAGCAGGTGACGACTGTGTGTGAAATAACTCCTGTGGACTTTTATAAAACAACATTAAAATAACATTAAAATAACGCATCTGTCTTCTCATTCTCAGACTCTGCCATCGTGAACGGTGTTTACTGGTCTGAAGCCTTGAACAAAGTGTTTGTGGACAACTTTGAGAGAGACCCTTCACTCATATGGCAGTACTTTGGCAGCGCTAAAGGCTTTTTCAGGCAGTACCCAGGTAACCGTTTGTGTGAAAATATTCAACGTTTAATTGTATTTAAATGAACAAACCTACTCATTGTGCTCTTTACAACATGCCATGAGACAAAGACGAGGCAGGTCTTCATCGTATTAGTGTGATCTTAACTACATTAATGTTTGAGGTTGTAATTCAACTTAAATATTAGAGCTGGGCACGTTAACGGCGCTTAACGCTAACGCACGATGCGTGACGTCATGTTTGCGTGACTCCCCCGATCGTTAAAATGAGTCTCTAAAGTAACGCTAAACTTTAAAAACAGACGCACACATACGTAGTACACAGGTACGCCGGTTATTTGTAGCGCTGCTCTTTTTTCCTTTAATAAACGGACCGCTCCAGTTCCACTGTAGGCTAATGCTAACGGCGCTAAAGGAGCTAACGCAGCTAACAGAGCTAACTGGTAAACGGTGCCTGGACTCTGGTGCCGTGGCACGTAAACATGACGTCCCGCGCACCTTTTTCCAGTCAGTTGTCATGAAAACACAAATGTGCGTTAACGTTGGCGCTGTTAACCGCTGCGTTAGCCCAGCGCTAATAAATACCGTATAGCAACTTCACACACTACGACGAAACTACTGCGAAACTTTAACGACGCAGGATTCGTTTGGAAAGGTGAGGATGAAATCCAGAGGTCAGGTTACGGCGGGTTTATTAAGTCCAAGTTCTAATGGTCGACATTCAAACTCTTTCACGTCTCCTCCAGGAATCAAGTGGAAGCCGGACGAACACGGCGTCATAGCCTTCGACTGTCGTAACAGGAAGTGGTACATCCAGGCCGCCACCTCGCCGAAGGACGTGGTGATCCTGGTGGACGTGAGCGGCAGCATGAAGGGCCTGAGACTCACCATCGCCCGGCAGACCGTCTCGTCCATACTGGACACGCTGGGGGACGACGACTTCTTCAACATCATCGCTGTGAGTCCACGACCCCCCGCTCTGCTGCTGCATACACTAAAAAGATTGAGTCCTACCCAAGTGTACACCAAGTGTTAGCCAAGTGCTAACCAATTGTTAACCATGCACTAACCAAGAGCTAACCAAGTGTTAGCCAACTGTTAACCATGTAATAACCAAACGCTAACCAAGTGTCAACCAAGTGCTAACCAAGTGTTAAGCAATCGCTAACCATCTGCTAACCAAGTGTTAGCCAAGCGCTAACCATGCACTAACCAATTAATAACCAAGTGTTAGCCAATTGCTTACCATGCACTAACCAAGCGTTAACCAAGCGCTAACCATGCGCTAACCATCCGCTAACCAACTGCTAACCAAGTGTTAGCCAAGCGCTAACCATGCACTAACCAAGCGCTAACCATGCACTAACCAAGTGCAACCAAGTGTCAAACTAGTGCTAACCAAGTGTTAACCAACCGCTAACCAACTGCTAACCAAGCGCTAACCATGCACTAACCAAGCGTTAGCCAAGCGCTAACCAAGTGTTAGCCAATTGCTTACCATGCACTAACCAAGCGTTAACCAAGCGCTAACCATGCGCTAACCAACTGCTAACCAAGTGTTAGCCAAGTGCTAACCAAGCGCTAACCATGCACTAACCAAGTGCAACCAAGTGTCAAACTAGTGCTAACCAAGTGTTAACCAACCGCTAACCAACTGCTAACCATGCGCTAACCAAGCGCTAACCAAGTGTTAGCCAAGTGCTAACCATGCGCTAACCAAGCGCTAACCATGCACTAACCAAGTTCAACCAAGTGTCAAACTAGTACTAACCAAGTGTTAACCAACCGCTAACCAACTGCTAACCAAGCGTTAACCAAGCGCTAACCATGCGCTAACCAAGCGCTAACCAAGTGTTAGCCAAGTGCTAACCATGCACTAACCGAGCGCTAACCATGCACTAACCAAGTTCAACCAAGTGTCAAACTAGTGCTAACCAAGTGTTAACCAACTGCTCACCAAGTGTTAACCAAGCGCTAACAAAGTGTTAACCAATTGAAAAGTTGCGTAGCCACGGCAACCATCGGAATTTTGGTGAATTTCAACCATTCGCCGCAAAACAGGAAATGCCCTGTAACTTCGCCGTACCATGATTTTACACACACACTCACACACACACACACACGCACACGCTTGTCCTCAGATCAGAGGAAACACTGTAACGAATCATCTCTCTCTTCTGTCACACTCGAACCAATTAGCTGTGAGCTGAATGAAGATTTGAATTGCAAACGAGACGTTTTGATTGGATCCTGCCTGAGGCTCACAATCATTGTTATCACATCACTGTGTGTGTGTGTGTGTGTTTCTGATGCTATTTGACATCAAAAACAAATGGCGTCACTTCTGCCCCGTCTTCTCTCTCTTTCTATCTCATTAGCATTAGATATTCTAATCATGACAATTATGCTTTTTGAAAAGCAAGCGAGGAAAAAGAGGATTTAGACAATCACACAGGAACATATTGTTTTACGCCCAAACTCTTAAAGACTCATCAGTTCTTTCAATTCACCACGATTGTGTCGGGGAGTGTTTTCAGTGACGGACCGACGCATGTGTTCATGCACAGATTAGAGTGAAACACACTTCTATTCTTCTTCTTCTTCTTCTTCTAAGTCCAACACGAGCATTAAATTTAGAGCTTTATCGCAAAATGGCAGCCATTGAGAACAGTGTGTGTGTGTGTGTGTGTGTGTGTGTGTGTTTGTGTGTGTGTGTGTGTGTGTGTGTGGAGCGTATCAAATCTTCAACTTCTTACTTTTTTAAACCAATATTTACTTAAGTAGACTATTTTGCACAAGATTAAAAGTTGAATCGGGGGAAAAACAAAAACCTGACCTCGAGGTTTGTGGATTTGAGACCGAGCTTTGGAAACATGAAAGTTAACCCTGTCACATCTGTGGAGTGGTCAAACATCCATCCCATAATCCTCCACATGAGGGTCAATCCCAGCTGGGTCTGTGAGTGCTAACCAAGTGCTAACCAGCTGTTAACAAAGTGCTAACCAAGTGTTAACAAAATGCTAACCGAATGTTAACCCAGTGCCAACCAAGTGCTAACCAAATGCTAACCAAATGTTAACCAAGTGCTAACCAAATGTTAACCAAGTGCTAACCAAGTGTTAACCAAGCACTAACCAAGTGTTATCCAAGTGCTAACCAGCTGTTAACAAAGTGCTAACCAAGTGTTTACAAAATGCTAACCGAATGTTAACCCAGTGCCAACCAAGTGCTAACCAAGTGCCAACCAAATGCTAACCAAATGCTAACCAAATGTTAACCAAGTGCTAACCAAATGTTAACCAAGTGCTAACCAAATGTTAACCAAGTACTAACCAAGTGCTAACCAAGTGTTAAGCAAGTGCTAACCAAATGTTAACCAAGTGGTAAGTGCTAACCAAGTGCTAACCAAGTGTTAACCAAGTGTTAACCAAGTGTTAACCAAGTGCTAACCAAGCGTTAACCAAGTGCTAACCAAGTGTTAACCAAGTGCTAACCAAGTGTTAACCAAGCGCTAACAAAGTGGTAACCAAGTGTTAACCAAGTGTTAACCAAGTGCTAACCAAGCGCTAACCAAATGCTAACCAAGCTTTAACCATGTGCTAACCAAATGCTAACCAAGGGCTTACCAAGTGCTAACCAAGCGTTAACCAATCGCTAACCAAGTGCTAACCAAATGCTAACCAAGTGCTAACCAAATCATTGAACGTCTGCTACAGGAAGTCATAAAAGTTTATAGCAAGAATAAAATCTTAAATTGATGTTGACCTAAAGTATGTGGTATATTAGCACTGTATATTCGCGCTGTATATTAGCGCTGTATATTAGCGTACTGTAGTGTTGTTGTTGTAGTATAATAATATAGTTCATTTAAAGTCGGTCTCTGTCGCTGCTTCATCGATTTCCTTCTGTTTTGTTCCAGTACAATGAAGAATTACATTACGTGGAGCCGTGTTTGAATGGAACTCTGGTTCAAGCAGACGTGGCCAACAAAGACGTAAGTCTCTGATTTCTTTACTCGTATTCCCTCTCTCTATATCCATCCATCCATCCATCCATCCATCATTTATATGAGCTGCTGAATACAACATGGAGGTAAATCACTGCTATGAAAATGTGCTCACAGTGAGCAGAAGAAGACAAACTCATGAGAACAAACATAAATAACATGATTTCACGTGGTTAACTCTTGGTAAATCACGGACTTGGATCAGATTTACCCAGAGTTGATCTGCACAGAAAGACTCTAGACGGTCAGTCTAGAGTCTCCCCGATTGTTAAAATGAGTCTCTAAAGCTAACGCTAAACTTTAAAAACAGAGGCACACATACGTAGCACACAGGAACGCTGGTTATTTGTTAGCGCTGCTCTTTTCCTTTAATAAACAGACCGCTCCAGTTCCACTGTAGGCGTGCTAACGGGCACTAAAGGAGTTAACTCAGCTAACGGAGCCCAGACTCGGGTGCCACAGCACGTAAACATGACGTCGCGCGCGCCTTTTTCCAGCCAGTCGTCATGGAAACGCGTCATGTTGACGCCATTAACATTCCCTGCGCTATGAGTTTTATCTCAACATGTCGACTTTATTAATCTTGTCATGCAGTTATTTACATTACGCTGCCCATTGCTAAAGCTAACATTATGCTAAAGTGCACCGACCTTTCCCGTGACAACAATCTTTATCACACAAATGCATCATTTCAACACTAAACTGTGACGATTTGCTCGTGTGCAAACAAACGTCGTTCATTAAAAACATGTTTTACCTGTAAACGGTGGTTTCGAGCTTTAGTTCCACTTAAAAACAAACGATGTAAGAGAGCGTGCACTCGTTAGCGTCGGACTTAAGTTTCTGTTTATTTCTGCGTGAGCGTTGACCGTGGAGAGCAGAGTTATGCATATGGATTAGCGTTATGTGTGTGTGTGTGTTAATTCCAGCTGCTAGTTTAGTGCAGCGTGAGTCAGACGGCTGAGAGGGGGAAGACGGTCTGCACTCGCAGATAACGCTAATGTCTCTTTACTTTTTTTTTTTTTTACAGCTGAGGGCAAAGAAGTGTCTGTCACACTGAGGCGCACTGATCTGTCTTTGCAAAGTTTACTCATTTCACGCCAAAAAAACTTCTTATTTCCGCACCCAAACTGGGTCACGCGGAGATTGTGTGGGACAAACACGACCACCGGGCTTCATTTGTCTAATCCAGGGCTCTGCAACGCGTTCAAACGCTGTTTATATCCAAGCAAAGAAAGTGCTTTGAAGTCAAACACAGAATTGTGTGTCGACCTTGTGAAAAGTGAAATAAATAAGACAACGTTTGGATTTGATGTAGTACTTCATACTACATGTCATACTTGTATGTAAGGGCGATTTCACACCTATAGTTCGATTGCTTTGGTCTGCACCAGTCAGAGGATGGGTTGCTTTCACATATGCGGAGTTCTAAACGAACCAAAATAGACCGCGAAGACCATCGGCACCGGCACTGGACTGACCACCGATTTCCACCAGGCACGTCGCCGCCGTGGTCACCCGGGTAATCCTGTATCTCCTCTTAGGGCGCTTTCACACCAACAGCAGTTGGTGCGCACCAAACGATCCATTCGAACCAAAAACTCTAGTTGGTTTCGTTTTCGTTGGTGTGAAAACATCAATCGTACTCGGGTCCGCACCAAATCAAGCGGACCGAGACCGCCAAAAAGAGGTGGTCTCGGTCCGCTTGACTCCGCACCAAATGTCAGACTCTGGTGCGGTCCCTCTGGTGAGAACGCCAACTCGGGTCCAAACCATATTCTGCAGTAAATGCCATGGACATAGTCTACCTTGTAGGTCTTTGGAGCAATCTTCGTCTCATAGTTAGCACGACAACATTCATGAAAATAGCGCGTCTCCTCTGCCTGAAATGACGCGCTACACGTCTTCGCCGACTACAGCGCATCAGCAGATTGTTCTCCAGACGCAGCCGCGACTCATTCTCAAATTGGATATTTTGCCAAAAATGGCCAATACAGAGAATGTAATAAACTAAGATCAGAGCAAGTAGCAATGTGCTAACGTGTTCCTCCATAGTGAAAATAGTCAAAATTGGCGCTTTTCTACCGGAAGATATAAACACATTGATGAAACGTCAATCGGGCCAATTTTGGTTGGTTTGCTAGTGTGAAAGCGGACCACACTGGAGTCATATGTTACATAATAACAATTGTATTGCCTGGTGCGGATCAAATAATCCAACTAGTGGTGTGAAAGCACCCTCATATTCATAATCCATTAAACTAGACCGTTTTGTGAGCACCAAACGTGTTTGCGTGGTGCCTTGGTTCGGTCCGTTTGCGTAGGTGTGAATGTAATCTCGGTACTTTGGCGCGCACCAAATCGACCGGTCCGAGACCTACCTGAAGGGGTGGTCTCGGACCTCTTCATCCGCTCTACTTTGGTACAGTTCCTCTGGTGTGAAAGCAACCAAACCAAATGGGACAAAACGGTCTAGTTTAATGCATTTTGGACATAAGATGATGCGACAGTGGTGCAGTTTTGCGACGTCCTCTGCCCAGCGTCGCGGTCTATTTTGGGTTTTTTAGAACTCTACATATCTGAACGCAAACTGTACCCACGTCTGTTTGCTGCGTTGTAATATTTTTCTGACTGGTGCAGACCAAAGCAATCGAACTATAGTCTCCCCTTAGTAAACCTTGGCCTTGGTTGTTTATCTTGGTCTTCTTCAACTTCTTGACCAAATGTGGCTGAAGAGCCTCAGGTTTAGAACCCCTGGTCTCATCAAACCTGGATCTGAGGAAGAAAAGTGATTTATTTAGTGGTTTTATTTTCAGCGTGATCACAAAGAAAAACTGATTTTTGCCGCTTCACAAAATAATCACAAAAAAACAACAACATTATCTTCAGTCTACGACATCCACGTCACATGATCACGTGTTTATCTTCACTGTTAGACAGAATTTTACAACAGGAAACTGAAGTTTGTTAACCACTCACTCTCCCACACCAAAGTCACTCACTCTCCCACACAAAAGTCACTCACTCTCCCACACCAAAGTCACTCACTCTCCACACCAAAGTCCATAGAGAAAACCAGTGATTTTAACATCACAGCACACAGGAGTTCACAGGAGTTGTTGGTCCACTGCTGCCTCCATCATTAAGTTCTCATTTTTTACTTCAGTGACACAAAGTGACCACACGAGGCAGCAGTAGAATAGCAGCTCCTGTGTCCCTGTGAGCTAAAATCACTGATTTTCTTAATGGGCTTTGGTGTGGGAGCATTGACAAACCTTTGGTTGCATGTTTAATATGCATATATATTTATTTTTTAAATCAAAATTCATTTTATAACCTATGGCTGTAGCTTTTCCTCATACATTGATCAGAACTGCGTCTGCATCCATGTTGATAAATAAATGACTCACTAAAGGAATCAGAACATTGAGATTTGATGAGATCTTCATGAACATGAACGTTGTGATGGTTCTCGAGCATAAAATGTGTTGTGTTTGCAGCGTGGAAACCTTTTTGTGTTTCACAGCCTTGTTGTTGTGCAGCACATAAGGTCGAACACATTATGTATTTCACACACACACACACACACACACACACACACACACACACACACACACACACACACACACACACACACACACAGGCACTTTAGTAAACTGCTGCTACAGGGATTGAACGTTGCCCGCTGTGCCGAGACAAATCTCCTCGATCTTTACCCGCACGCACTAACACGCGCGCGCACACACACGCACACACACACACACACACACACACACACACACAGTAGGAAAAGTTGACTGCTCTAGGCTGCTCAGCCTTTTGTTGGAACCGTTTAACCCTTTTTATCCACATCAAAGAAAAAGGTTATTATAATTTTTGTACAAATGCTGGAGGTTGTTTTGTTTGTGTGGTTAGTACTGGTGTGTGTGTGTGTTCTTTTATTTGGTACCTCTTGAGGACCTTTTCTTTCATAAACACTGTCCTCGTCAGGACTTGTAGTCCTCATGGAGACCAAAGCCTGGTCCAAAAGAGGCAAAACCTAATTTCTGAGGAACTGGTTAAAGTGTAGGACTGATATTTGAACAGTGGTTAGGTTAAAGGTTAGGGGCAGACACTTTGTTTAGGCTGTGTTTGTGTATTTTGCACCCAAGTAAGTGAGGTTAGGGTTGACCCACCATCAAGGTTTAAGGTTACGGTTGACCAAACATCAAGGAATAGGTTTGACCCAACCATCAAGGGTTAGGGTTGACCCAACCATCAAGGAATAGGGTTGATCCACCATCAAGGTTTAGGGTTGACCCAACCATCAAGGGTTAGGGTTGACCCAACCATCAAGGAATAGGGTTGACCCACCATCAAGGGTTAGGGTTGACCCAACCATCAAAGGTTAGGGTTAGGGTTGACCCAACCATCAAGGTTTAAGGTTAGGGTTGACCCAACCATCAAGCAAGTCAACATTTGGAAAAACCCAACCAAACGTCCCCATGGCCAAGAAAAACACATTAAGTAACTAATTCCAGGGTTCCTTGAAATTCTTGAAAGTTTGTGAATTTGACTAAACAGATTCAAGGCCCTTAAAAAGTCTTTGAAAATCACCCTAAACAGACCTGGGTCCTTGAAAGTGCTTGAATGTCGTGCATAAAGAAGTGAAGTTGATATTGAGCTAAATGTCTCCCTCGTTTGTTACGACGCCACCTACTGTTTGACGGCCTGCGTTGCTTGACGTACGTAGACGAGGCCTACGCAGGACAAACGTGGAGACATCATCACTAGGACGGTGTTGTGGACACTGTCCACTGTCTCTCTGTCTCTCTGTCGTTGACGTGAGATTCCAGAACAATGAGCGAGTAAAGTTAAGAAAGAGAGAGAAAATGACCACGTGATGTCTGGGAAATGAAAATTCACCAAAGACAAAAGACAAACACTGACTTTGACCCTGAGGACAATAAAAGTGGACGCCATCATGGACCAAGACGCTCTGTCTTTAGCTGAGTCGGCACATTCTGTCCTTGAATTTGAGGTGTGTGAGCCCTGTCATTCATCCTCGTTTGTTGTCTGTGACTTTATTTTTCCAGCATTTCCGAAAACACCTGGAAAAGCTGTTCGCTCAAGGCATCGGAATGTTAGACGTCGCTCTGACTGAGGCCTTCAGTCTCCTCGGTGACGTGAGTAACACACACGCACACACACGCACACACACACACACTGCTTATGCACTAAATTAATTACTGCACTCTAATTAACTGGTAAATCAACAGAATCCTCCAAAAAGTGAGTAAACAGGACACTCGATGACCCGGCTCACTGAGTCTGACGTCTCATTATGAACGAGGCGATTCATCAAGTGCTGCCGCTCATAAACGGACAGATCCACGTTTACCTCGTACTTCAAAAAAACGTGTTTATCAGCGACGATTACAGTCGACAAAGTCACGCCGCTGAATCGCTCTCTCACAGTCAGAGTCTCACTGTTTCCATGACGACACGATCGCTTACGTCCACACGCATTAGAACCTTAAACGAGATATTTCGATAAAGTTCACAGAGTTCACATGACTCGTCTTTTTTAACGCAGAACTTTAACAGTTTGGTCGCTCTTTTTCTTGGCGGAGCTCCCCCTATAGTTTTGGAGACGCCACCGTAAACATTCATCCGTCCATCGTCGACCTGTTTATCCTCACTGGGAGAAGGTGAACACGGGTCGTTGAGTTGTCGGACATCGTTTCCTCTGCTTCTTTTTCCGCCATCTCTGTCACGATGAACGTCAAAGGCTAGGTTTACACGACAACGATCCGACCCAACCATCAAGGTTATGAGTTGACCCACCATCAAGGGTTAGGGTTTGGGTTGACCCAACCATCAAGGAATAGGATGACCCAACCATCAAGGGTTTGGGTCGACCTAACCATCAAGGGTTAGGGTTTGGGTTGACCCAACCATCAAGGAATAGGGTTGACCCAACCATCAAGGTTTTGGGTTGACCCAACCATCAAGGTTTTGGGTTGACGCACCATCAAGGGTTAGGGTTTGGGTTGACCCAACCATCAAGGAATAGGGTTGACCCAACCATCAATGTTTTGAGTTGACCAACCATCAAGGAATAGGGTTGACCCAACCATCAAGGGTTAGGGTTTGGGTTAACACAACCATCAAGCAAGTCAAAATTTGGAAAAACCCACACAACCAAACCAATCCAGAGGAAAACCATCTGAACACGAACCGCTAAAGTGGTCGTTGCGTTCCCACTTTTTATTCCGCGTTAAGATTTTCCGTTTCCGTCTTTGGGTGTAAATCTGCACGCTCACGGTGACGCTAAAGTGACGTTGAAGTGTGATGTAGTATGCATGCCAGGTGGCTAGGTGGCGCTGTGAAGCACTGCCATACAACAACAGCAGGAGCGCTGAAACTTCCTTCTTCTTCTCTCTAGTAGCGCAAAGTAGCAGCTAAGGGAGGATAGCCAGCGTGAGCAGCTCAGAGCGCACTTTTGCGCTTTAAACCCTTTAGACGGGAACGCCGCCGTGGAGCGTTTTTAACATTTACACTCTGGAGGGTGGCTTCATTTTTTTGCATTTTTAAGCCCCAAAAAACGCTGTTGCCGTCTCAACGAAAGGCATCTGATCAAATATTTTGTCGGTTTCACCCGGGAGCGTTGTGGTGTAAATCCAGCCTGAAATAACGCCATCGCTGCTTTGATCTGATTTGCCGAGACTTCGTGAGACCTCCTTATTCTCAGGACTCTGAGGTCTTGCGAGGCTGATTTTTAAGCGTCACAAAGACTCTGAAGCTGTTAAATTAAGGTTAAAATCCTGCTTCGTTCTGCTTTAAAAGTAAAATTCACACGTAGCAAACGCCGACTGCCTATTGAGAGCCAATCAGTGACTGAGAAACAGGCGAAAACAATCATGCTGTGTGAGTTTATTTGTATTTGATTGGTTGTCGTTCACCTGCACTAACCTCCTCCTCCTCCTCCTCCTCCTCCTCCTCCTCCTCCTCCTCTCCATCTCCAGTTCAATGAGACAGGACGGGGGAGTGAGTGCAGCCAGGCCATTATGTTGGTGACAGATGGGGCGGTGGACACGTACGACGCCATCTTTGCCAAATACAACTGGCCAGACAGGAAGGTAGAGTCATGCAACACACACACACACACACACACATAACACACACACACACACCTGGAGGCTGGACAGCAGTGAGTTGAGAAGGAGACGAGACTGTGAGACATTTAGAAATGGATAAAAAAAAATAAAGTATTTTTCATTTAATTGCAGGTGTTTTGGGTTTAACTCGCAATTCATGATAAATAATAATAACCACGGCGTGTGTGGTTAGTTAGTTAGTTAGTTAGTTAGTGCAGGGGTTCAGAGGCGTCATGTGACCTCTGTCACTGGTTAAAGGTCCCCTATTGTGCAAAATCAACTTTTTAGTCTTTTAGTACTTATATATATATATATATGTGAAAAAACAAGACTCAGTCATGTTTTAGTGGTTCCACTTTGTGTAAGTATAGGCGATAAAACACGCGATGTTTACACCTCCCGACCAAGTGACGACAGTGCGGACATTTCACCGTGAATGTTGGCACCCCGCCAGGCAGAGTACTTCACAGAGTACTTCACAGAGTACTTCACAGAGTACTTCACAGAGTACTTCACAGCTCCACCGTAGCTCCTCCTTGTCCCTGTGAAATACGAGAGTGTAGGCGAGGGAGGAAGAGTGGCTGCACAGCGGAGCAAAGTGTTTTACACAAACTTCCAGCCTCAGAGGATTTTTGTGTCCAGAGGATATATTTTATTTATGTTCACAAGCTTCACAAGCCCTTTGTTGTTGATCGTGTATGTAAATTCCTATGCTGGAGGGACACCTTGAACGCACCACTTACGTGCCTGCAGTTAGCGAGTGGCGTGTGTGGATCGGTGATATGAAGAGCAGGCGCTTGAAAGCACTGCAGAAAGATGTAGATGTTGTCCTACATTTCTTCTCAACCAAAGGCTGCCTTTCTGTCGTGTTTCCACATTCTCTCCTCGTGTTGTTGATCCACACACGTCACTTTCAGCCGCAGTAACACTGGTGCGTTCGGGGTCTTTTTCTAGCATGGGAATTTACATA
>NC_139810.1:795000-852500 GCF_963457635.1 Microchirus variegatus | reverse complement strand
AGGTCTTCATCAGGTCATCGTCAGGTCTCAGGTCTTGGTCAGGTCCTCATCAGGTCATCGTCAGGTCTCAGGTCTTGGTCAGGTCTTCATCAGGTCATCGTCAGGTCTCAGGTCTTGGTCAGGTCCTCATCAGGTCATCGTCAGGTCTCAGGTCTTGGTCAGGTCTTCATCAGGTCATCGTCAGGTCTCAGGTCATTAGCAGGTCTTCATCAGGTCTTCGTCAGGTCATTGTCAGGTCTCAGGTCTTGGTCAGGTCTTCATCAGGCAATCGTCAGGTCTTCATCAGGTCATTGTCAGGTCTCAGGTCATCAGCAGGTCATCGTCAGGTCTCAGGTCTTTGTCAGGTCTTCATCAGGTCATTGTCAGGTCTCAGGTCATCAGCAGGTCATCGTCAGGTCTCAGGTCTTTGTCAGGTCTTCATCAGGTCATTGTCAGGTCTCAGGTCATCGTCAGGTCTTCTTCAGTCATTCAGTTTAATCTCAGTCATACATCTTAAACAAACTCCTAAGTTCACACTTGTTAACTGAAACTGCAACTGACAGGAAACATGTCACACGTTTCTTAGAAGTAAGTGATCAGGCTCCTCGCCCTCTTACCACAAACCGTCTCTCTTAACAAAGTCATTTCCTGACTTCCTGTTCACCCACAATTTCCTGTAAGAACTTGTAAAACCGCTGCAGGTTTCAGTCCAACAAAATCCATTCTCAGGTCGAGTTGAGTCTGTTGCGTCCTCGTTGCCACGGTGACACGGTGTAGTAATCACCGCGGCTTTCATTTGGTTAGAGAGTAAATCTGCGTGTTTCTGGTCACAGACGTTCAAATTAGATGTTGATGGATCTTCTCTGTTGTTGTTGTTGTGTGTGTGTGTGTGTGTGTGTGTGTGTGTGTGTGTGTGTGTGTGTGTGTGTGTGTGTGTGTGTGTGTGTGTGTGTGTGTGTGTGTGTGTGTGTGTGTGTGTGTGTGTACATGGCATCCATCATACTGTAGATCTGCGACTGTGTTCTCTCTGTGGTGTAAAGGTCGTCTCCAGGATCGATGAACCTTAAATCTATTTCCCTCGGCTGTGATTTTATCCTCGTGGTGATCTCGCCGTGTCCCAGAATCCCCCTCTTCCTCTTCCTCTTCCTCTTCCTCTTCCTCTTCCTCTTCCTCTTCCTCTTCCCCCTCGCTGAGATAACGGTGTATTCCTTCCTGCACATTAGCATCATAATGGCGGCATTAGCGCTGTAGGAAATGGCCTCACATTCGGTTTAACTGAGATGGGATTTTCTCTTACGTTTCCACAGTACTTAGCCTTTTCACAGACCCACGCTGCGTTGCACTCACTCACACGACGACACCACGGGGAGTTTTGCAGCGTCTTCTCGATGCTCCTGCGTCTGTTTCACCAAGCGAACGCTGTGTGTAGCTGCCGCACTTTACTCTGAAGCTGAAGGAAAAACGCTGAGCTGATGCTGGATGTGACACAGATTTGCAGACGCAGATTTGCGTCGACCTCTGATTCTTCAGACCTGAGATCTGAAGGAACGACTGGTTCACGTTGCATTTCTCGTGATGTTTTTCCGAGCTAGCATGACAGTTTCTCCAGCTGTGCTTTCTGCTCTTGTTCTTGTTCCCTTTGATTTCACTTGATTTGTGAAACTTTCACAATATTATGAGCCGTAGATGTTGAGATAGATGTTTTTTTTTTTTTTTTGCAATCTCGTCTTTGAATCTAGTGGTAAGCCACGCCCCTTCCTCACTTTAGGAGGAGTCAAATCCATTGGTGGATGCTCCTAGCTTAGCTTAGCTGAGCTGACTGCCAGTGATTTGATTTAGTTCTGGTACGACAAAACCTGCTTACAGAGAAGCACAGGTCAAGTGGTGACTTTGGACTTGGCTGCATCTTCTTTTACTTTTGTTCTTTCAAAATCTAAATAAACTTAAGTAGACCTCACTAGAGACAGAGAAACGATGCAACACAACTTTTGTGTACGTCCAACATGGCGGCCACCGAAGAGCGTTTGTCTTTCAAATACAGATTTAAGTCAAGTTTAAGAAACTTTCTCCACAAAGACGCCATCATTAGATATTATGTCGCGGTCCTGAGACGTTTTGACACATTCTCTGTTGCTCTGTGTACGTCATCTGGACGATGGACGGTTGGTTGTGAGTTTATCCAAAACAGAGACATGTTCAACTACGTCTGTCGATGGTCACGCCCTCTTGAAAGTAGGAAGTGACGACGCTTGACTCGATCTGAAACGTTCCCTCAGATCCCAGTTTTCACAGCCGTCGCTGAAGGTTCTCAGGTCATGTTTAACAGCTGTATAAACTGCTAAAGATTTCATTCCCTCACCTGTTTCCATTTTACCGACTAATCGTGGGAACCTTCCAGAACAGAGTTACTTACATACGTTACTTTTCAGACAACATTTAGAAGTGTTTCCGGTGTGACACGTTCTATTTTCTGTTTATATCTTGGACGTTCACTCGATGATCTACAGTTTAAAAAAAAAAAGAAAAACCTTGGATTAAGTCGGTTTATCGTCACTCTTGCCGCAATGGGAGTTTGTGTTCAGTATAGAGCTGTGACGATACACAAACTCACGATTCCATTTGTATCACGATTTTTGACCCACAATTCGATACATTCCAAACATTTACTTATAAAACAACTTAATGTAACATTTAATACCAATTTTTTTGGAACACTGTGAACAGATTTGAACATAAATAAATAAATAACCAAAGATTTCTCTCTTTTCTGTAACAAAATAATACTCTTGAAAAATACAAAGTGAATGATCAATCAGACCGGGATTTGTCCCCAAAGCATGCTGGGAAGTGTAGTTCTTCATGAGAAATAACTTGTTTTGATGAACAGCAAAGGTAAGACAACATTTCCGCTTGTATTTCTTGAAAGTCAGTTGTTGTTTTGCTCTTATTTTGGGCCTGGATCCGTGAATCTTGTTCGTAGAGTGATGAAAATCTGTGAATTCTCCGCTGTTTACGTAATCACGCTGACGCTCCGGTGCCGCTTTTAAACATGTTTGATCCATGTGTGTTTTAACTGTGTTTGGTGAACATAAGAATGGTTTATATGAGCTTTTAGCCGAGTTTCTGACCTTTCTGTGGGTATGCAGCATGTCTGTGTTTGTTCAAGTTAGACGTGGTTTTATGACGCTTTTGTCGCTGCGTCTGACGCTGCCCTTGGTGAAGAAGAGATTAACGCGATTAAAAAAACACAAATCGTTAATGACGCCATTCTGTTTTCTCACGCCACGACACAGGTTCGTGGCTCTGAGTATCGCGATTTCGATTTTCGATACGCGTATCGTTACAGCCCTAGTTCAGTCTGCATGTCTGAAAAAAAACCTCTCTCTCTCTTGCAATCCCCTCTCTGTCCACCAGGCTACTTCACGCAGATTTCCACGCTGGCCGACGTTCAGGAGAACGTGATGGAGTATCTTCACGTGCTGAGTCGTCCCAAAGTCATCGACCGGGAGCACGACACGGTGTGGACCGAGGCCTACGTCGACAACACCGTGAGTCACCGTCGTCTCCGCCTCCTCCGATCGCACCTGTCCCGCAGTGCATTGTGGGTCGATGAGTAAATCAAAAGTAAACGTGCGTTGAGTTTCATGAGAATTTCAGCGTTGAATCCAGTGGCAGGAGGTTGAAGTGGATTAAGAAGTCAGCGTCGTGTTTACAGCGAGCGTCTCTGACTGTGAACGCGTGAAAGGGTTTGTTTGTTTGTTTGTAGCAGATGGAAACATTAAGTCAATGAGTCTCGTGTGTGTGTTTGGGAGCTTTAGTAGAACATTGGTGAACACACACACACACACACACACACACACACACACACACACACACATTCTTGTACTTGCTGCATACTGAGGACTGGGTCGCTGACAAAGTGAGGACCAGCATTTCCACTTTATAAATCAACACAATTACAAATATCTACTTCATGAATGACATCTATAAAGAACTACTGGTTGCAGTACCATAAAATGTCTGCAGGTGGAGCCCCAGAGCAAAAAGGGCTGGAAAACTTTTTTTAGATTTTTTTTTTTTTGGTCCAAAATTTGACAAAAAAGTCATACTACATACTATGTTGTCCAAAATTTAAAAAAAAAAATTGACCCAAAAATGTTGGTCCAAAATTTGACAAAAAAGTCATATTATACTATGTTGTCTATTTTGACAAATTGAGTATAGGAAGTGATTTCAATGAAAACAAAGTGAGGACCGGCCAAAATGTCCTCACTCCGTAATAATGACCTCACCTTGTTGGGTAAAAACAATCATGTGCCCTCAAATGCCGCAAGTACAAGAACTCACACACACACACACACACACACACACAGACATGAACAACTCAGTGAGTTAGAACATGTTGGAGGTGAATTTGATTGAATTCTATGATGATTTTTGTAAGATAATAGTAGTTGTGACATTTCTGTTTTGTTTCACCTGCTCAGAAAACTCTTTAATATCAGCAATATTAATATAGATTTAATCAGAATTTACTTCACAGACAAATGACAACAATTACCACATTAGCATCTTTACAAAACTGGGGTAAAAGTGGTTATTATCAGGGTTCCCACGGGTCCTTGAAATCTTCGAATGTGAAAATGCAAAAAACTAAAATTCAAGTTGCCTTGAAAGTCTTTGAAAAATCATCCCCTAAACAGACCTGGGTCCTTGAAAGTGCTTGAATGTCGTTCATAAAGAAGTGAAGTTGATATTGAGCTAAATGTCTCCCTCGTTTGTTACGACGCCACCTACTGTTTGACGGCCTGCGTTGCTTGACGTACGTAGACGAGGCCTACGCAGGACAAACGTGGAGACATCATCACTAGGACGGTGTTGTGGACACTGTCCACTGTCTCTCTGTCTCTCTGTCGTTGACGTGAGATTCCAGAACAATGAGCGAGTAAAGTTAAGAAAGAGAGAGAAAATGACCACGTGATGTCTGGGAAATGAAAATTCACCAAAGACAAAAGACAAACACTGACTTTGACCCTGAGGACGATCACTCGTAACTAAGCGTATTTTTGTCATCGTCTGATTTTTGATTCTTCTTCTTCTTGAAAGAAAGAATGATTTGTGTATTTATCTGAATGTTTTAAATCCGCTCGCTCAGCTCTGATGACGCTCGTGTTTATTGACTCTACAGTAGATTATAAATGTCTTGGTGGTCGATCGTCACTCGTCACAGACTGTGAAAACTTCAGCACGTGGAACTCAAATCCTTTTCATCATCGCTCTTTTCTTTGACCTTCATTTCCCTTCATCACAGTCCAAGTGCATGCACTCAGCAGTGATTAGGGCTGCAACCATTATTCGATTAATCCATGATTAATTATTTGGATAATTAAAAAAAAAAAAGGATGGATCTTAAATGTGTATATATACTGGTTTCTTTGCTCCATAAAACAGAGAAATCATTAAAAAAGCGAATCATGTTGGTTTGAAAACATCGTCGTTTACGGAGTTTGACAAAAACTGAACCAAACAACTCGTCAATTAATAAAGAAAATAATCTGCAGATTAATGGAAACATTGAATGGGCTTTTGTTCTATTAAGTAGGCGTTTATTAATGCAGTTAAAGTATACGCTGATGACATTATTATATATGTATATATAGATATATCATTTTATATATATCTATATATACACAGAAATATATATGTATGTATATGTATGTATGTATATATATGTGTATATATGTAAATGTATATATATGTACATGTATATATATATGTACATGTATATGTATATATATGCACATGTATATGTACATGTTTATGTGTATATATATGTATATGTATATGTGTATATATGTGTGTATGTGTGTATATATGTATTTATATGTGTGTACGTGTGTATATATGTATATGTATATATATATGTATATGTATGTATATGTATATGTATGTATATGTATATATATGTATATGTATATATATGTATATGTATATATATGTATGTATATATATATGTATATATATATGTATGTATATATATATGTATGTATATATGTATGTATATGTATATATGTATGTATATGTATATATGTATGTATATGTATATATGTATGTATATATATATATGTATATATATGTATATGTATATATGTATATATATATGTATATGTATATATATGTATATATATATGTATATGTATATGTGTATATGTATATATGTACATATATACATATATACAAATATACATATATATATGTATATATATATAGAGAGAGAGATGTATATTATTTTGTATATATATACATATAAAATAATGTCATCAGCGTATACTGTAACTCTATGGAGCAGCTGGAGAGACTATATTTTCTGCCTTCTTTGCTCCATAAAACAAAGAAATCCTTACAAAGTGAATCATATATTTGGTTTGAGAACATCACCATGTCCATGTTTGACAAACGCGAATCAATATGTTCCCACGTTTTCTGACGTTTTTTCCAGACCAAACCATTCATGGATTATGAGAATAACGGTGCGTTGATGTGGATGCATCAGTGAGAAACTCCACTGAAGGAGAAACTTTGTGACTCTTCACGACACAAAAGTACTGACTCTGTCTCTCCTCCCATCTTTTCCTCTCTCCTCCTCCTCCTCCTCCTCCTCCTCCTCCTCCTCCTCCTCCTCCACTAATCTGCTCTCTTTAGCTCCCCCAAGCACAACAGGTAAAACTAAACTCACATCAAACCCTGGCTTCTTCAGGCCGTCGCTGTGTTTTCACCCTGGTGTGCATTTGTTTTTCTGCATGTGCATTTTGGCCTCTGGTGTGATGTGGTGATGTCATGTGATATGAGCTTTCAAGGCCTTTGAGTTTGGTGAGCGACGACGGCGTCTTCCTGTTTTCGACGGTGTCGTCGTTGCACTTTGTCGCTCGTCAGCCGCCTGGTTTCAAACAGTCAGTGGTGTGTGATATCGACAACGACGACTTCTCCTTATTTGAAGCTGCGGTCGAACGAAACGAGAGGAGATTTTTTATCCGGAAGTCAAGTGTCAGAGAGGGCGTGAAATAACCAGGATACGTTTTAGAAGAAGAAGCAGTCGTTGATAACGTGTCAAGACATTTTATTCTCTGCGTCTCGCACACGTTTGTGTCTAAAAAGAGTCTTTGAAACCATTAAAAACAGCGTCCGCGTCATCATCAGACGACTGTTTTAACTTAAGTTACCATTTTTTAAACCCAAACATTTACTAAATTAGTCTTTTTGTCCAAGACTGGGACAAATATATAGAATATTTATTATTATTATTAGGCCCGAGCACGAATGTGCCAGGGCCACCAGCTCCTGGCCCAAACCTATTGTTCCTGTTATTATTATTTAGGGCCCTAACCCGTGCCTAGCCCCAGGGCTCGACAGCGCCCCCAGAAGTCAGGTTAGGATGAGACCAAAGTAGTCCGATCTGGACGAAATTTGTTGAGCGCGTTAGGCATAGTCCAAATTTTCTTCAGGATTTTTTTTTGGGAGGTGTTGACGCGAGATAAAGCGGTCAAATTAGCATAAAATGCAAATGTTTTCATTTTTTTCTTTTGTGTCTCAATCACATATAGTTGTCCCAATCTGAACCAAACTTGGAACAGTTGCTGCTCTTGTGATTCCAAACAAATTTCTAATGTACTTCCATTAGCTCCGCCCACCCAGAAGTCGGCCATTTTTGAGAATTGACTGGTTGTCAAGCTGCTGTGCTCCCCGAATTGCCCGGAGCTAGCGGTCCTAGTTATTATTATTATATTTATCCTTTGCCATTTCAAAAAAGTTTCCCGTAAAGACGCCGTCGTTTCAGCAAAAATCATCTCCTTCCACACGGAACGACTGTAGTTTATATGCCAGTCCTGTAGGTGGCACTGTAACGCCGGTTCATAACCTTCCATGTGGACTTTTCCGTCTCTGCTCGCCGTGTTTATCCTGCTGAATCTCGCGGCCTTCTGAGATTTTCCAACTCTGGTGGGCGTTTTTATGTCCCCTAAAACCCCGTCTCCGTGCAGATCCTCCTCTGTGGCGCCCCCTAGAGAAGGAGAAGAAGAAAAGTCTTTTTGTTTGGATCAGAAATTAGAAAAGTTTACTAGAAATAAAAGTAAGGCGCAACGTCATGTTTACGTGCCGCAACACCGGAGTCCAGGCACCGTTTACCAGTTAGCTCCGTTAGCTGCATTAGCTCCTTTTAGCACTGTTAGCGTTAGCCTACAGTGGAACTGGAGTGGTCTGTTTATTAAAGGAAAAGAGCAGCGCTACAAATAACCAGTGTACCTGTGTGCTGCGTATGCGTGTCTCTGTTTTTAAAGTTTAGCGTTACCATTATCAGCATAATGGTTACCCTCAAAGGGCCAAGATGTAACTGTCATACAGAATAAATGTAACTAAATGTAACCTAATATAATGTAAACTAAAGGTAACTACTCTGTAACATATTGCTAATAACTTTCTGTATTTATTACTTATTCAATTTCACTCGTCGCGTGATGCATATACAATGATACACTGCGATCTAGTGGTGGTGCCGTCACTTTGCGGTTAACGCAATCGCCGTGCATTGTGGGAAATGTAGTTTATGGTCAACGTATGCCTTAAAGCAGCATAGACCTATTTTAACACGGATTTTTAAAACCAATTAATCACTCGCGGGCCACAGAAAATGACGTGGCGGGGCCACATCTGGGCCTCGGGCCTTAAGTTTGACGCATGCATTGGCGTTGACACCATTAAACGCTGACGCCGCGCTAACGTTTGACTGCGCTAGTTTTGTTTGATGAAGACGTGATGTTTAACTCGCTGACCTCTGACCTCTGACCGAGTCTGGAGATGAAGAGATTTGTGCGTATCACACACCTCTAACCTCTATGAGGCGCTGTTGTTGTTGGACTTCACTCACCCGTTGATAGACTTTCTTTGTGCTGCCTGTGCTTTGTCACTGTGTGTGTGTGTGTGTGTGTGTGTGTGTGTGTGTGTGTGTGTGTGTGTGTGTGTTCTTGTACTTGTGTCATACTGAGGACCAGTGAGGGTTTTTAACCAACAAAGTGAGGTCATTTTTACGGAGTGAGGACATTTTGGCTGGTCCTCACTTTGATTTTATTGAAATCACTTCCTTAGGTTGTAAACATGCTATACTCAATTTGAAAAAAATCACATTTTGGTCGACATAGTATAGTATGATGTTTTTGTAAAATTTTGGACCAAAAATTTAAAAAAATCGAAAAAGTTTTCCTTCCCTTTTTGCTCTGGGGCTCCACCTGCAGACATGTTATGGTACTGCACCCAGTAGTTCTTTATAGATGTCATTCATGAAGTAGATATTTGTAATTGTGTTGATTTATTAAGTGGAAATGCTGGTCCTCACTTTGTCAGCAACCCAGTCCTCAGTATGCAGCAAGTACAAGAATGTGTGTGTGTGTGTGTGTGTGTGTGTGTGTGTGTGTGTGTGTGTGTGTGTGTGTGTGTGTGTGTGTGTGTGTGTGTGTGTGTGTGTGTGTGTGTGTGTGTGTGTGTGTGTGTGTGTGTGTGTGTGATGTAGTTCAGTGTGTGTGGGCCGAGATACGCCGAGATTATCTGAGATTAGCTGCTCTGCCCTCAGAGTCGTGGCATTAATGACGTGGTTCTTCTGCAGTGAAACGGGGACAGAAATCACACTGAGACGCAAGAATGAAGCAAACGAGCTCCGTTTACTCTTTAGTATTCGTATAAGTATTATTCACTTGTTCATATGCGTCATAACTGTTAATAACCGTGTTCCTCTGATTCTCCTCCTCACCTCCACCATCATCCATCATCCTCTGGCTCATTTGGCTTCGTTTCCCTCTGTTAGATGAGCTGACACTGGAGGGAGAGGAGGAGGGAGAGGAGGAGGATGAGGAGGAGGAGGAGGAGGAGGAGGAGGAGGAGGAGGAAGGGGGAGTATTTTTGAGGACAAGTGTAAGATGTTAAGAAAAAAAGCTCCTGAGCTAAAGCTCTGGTTCTGGTTGAAGAAACCAGAAAACAAAAAGGTCCAGACTGTCGTCTTCTTAACGTTCAGTATTTGATGTCGTAGATAATCCCAGAACATCCGTGCACAGATGCAGAGGCGACTCTAGAGTCTTTAGGGGCCAAGATTCCCAGGGGGCCCTTCCTTCAAACCAGTGTTCATCTCCGTTATGTTATAAATAATCTGACACCAACGAAAAAATGTATGAAATAACATGGAAAAACCTTGTAATTAAAAAGTATGTGAAAATATAAATGGAAAAAACAATAAAATAATGTAAATAGCTTTTAAAAAACTATATAAACTTAGTAAAAAAAGTGTAAAGAACCCACATTATGAAACAATATAAATGTATAGAATAATAAAATACTGTAAATAACTGAAAAATCGTGTATAAACTGAGTAAAAAAAAAGATATGCATTACACTGTAAATAATCCTGTGCTCACTGCACATTTCACTAAAAACAGCCCTCAGGCGCCAAGTGTCGGGGGCCCCCTATGGGCTCGGGGGCCCCAAGCAGTCGCCTGCCCTGCCTGTTCACAAGCTGCACCTCTGCACAGATGACCACACGGTGGAGCAGTGGTTACCACTGTTGCCTTGCAGCAAAGTGAGGGGTCCTCTCTGCATGGAGTTTGCGTGTTTTCCCAGTGTGAATGCGAGTGTGAACGGTCCTGTGATGGACCGGGAACCAGCGCCTCCTGCAGGCTTTAACGAACACAAGCACCGACGTGAAGCTCAGTCTCTTTGGCAGCGTCCATATTATTCGTCGAGATCTAATTTCCCTCAAAACCGATCAAACTTGACAGAACTTTGACCAAAGCCAAGCAAAACGAGCACGGAATGGACCATTCCAAGCACCGTTCCAGGCCTTTCAACTGTCCATTTAAACCAATACATGTATTTTTTAAGCTGAGTCCGTCTGGATTTTTGCGATTTACTTCGTTTTTCCGCCTCTAATCCCAAAGACAAGAATTGTGGAAGATCCAGAAACATTTTCACTTTTAAATGTCGGGTTTTGATCCGGTTTAAACACAATCATTAGAATCTTTTCTAACATGACAGAGTTTTTCCATTCTTCGATGCTCAGCGCGAGGAAGGACTCGCGTTCTCTTTTGCTCAGACAGAAGCAGCGGAGCACAGATGATGCAGATTTAGCTCAGGTTAGCCCTGCCCTTGCTTTAAAGGTGGAAGGTTTTGTACGATGAGTCAAATCTGACTTTGAAGAGCCGCCCGCTGGGACTCGGGGGCAGGACGTTGGTTCAGGGTTGAAGGATTCTGTTCTCTCCTGGGTTCAGGATAATGAAGCACAGGTTTAAAGGACAGTCGTCCCCCGGGTGGACGCGAGTCAGGGTCAGCGGTAATGATGTGATGTTGCCTTTGAATCCAGCAGAAGCTGGTGTTTGTCCTCGTACTTCACTCTGACATCGTCGTCGTCATCATCATCATCATCATCCGTCTTCTGTGAAGTCTTGACTTTCAGACTTTTGTTTTTTTATGATCTGAAAAATGAGTGACGTTGGACTCTGGACAGTTCGGTCCTGGAGTCATGATGTCCTGCACACTGCTGTGGGAGAGGGAATGCTAATGCTAACGTAGCTGTTTCACTTATATTTTTGCAAACATTGAATATGCGCTAACCCACCATGACGTTATAAAACGAGAAATAACCATAATATTGAGTTATTTATTATCTTGTTGTTGTATTGATTTGATTTGACGACGACAATGATAGCTGTGGTGGGTTTTAGCATTATAGCTACGCGGTAACATCACAATACAATACTGATACTGTGTGTACAATGTATTAGATTAGACCGAAAAAGACAAAAGAGTAAAAACTGCAACTTTAAGTTGCAGGTCGTTCCACACTGGCTTTAATCTGCAAATCCTAACCCTGTCAACATTTTAATGTACACACACACACACACACACAGTGTGAGAACAATATTGTTATTGTTTTTTTAAAGTGGTTTGGTGAACAGGAAGTCACATTTGGAATGAGCCGTGTTGGCGATGCTACGATGCTAAGATGCTACAAAAGTGCGGCAAATTCTAGAGTTTAATGTTTTCTCGCTAGAAAACAACAACTGTTTTAACTTCACTATAGAAACTAACCATTTCGAATAGAGTGCCCCCTGTTGGTCACAGGAAACAGTCTTTTACTCTTTCGTGCACTGGGTGAAACCCCAAGAATTGCGATTATATATCATGACTTTTGTTGAAATGGTGTTACCGTGGCAACGATGCAAATTCAGAATCCTGCCAGAAAACTGGACTGTGCAAGTCCATGGCAAAACGCCTCCACAGCGCCCCCTAGAACATTTTAAACCAACGGCCCCTGCAGCTGTAGTGGATCAGGATGAGATTCTCTTGGACCCGTGACCTTAAACCCAGAGGAAGTGGGACACGTCGGCGTGACGACCTGATTCATTGAATCACAGCTGCAGGGAGACGCAGTGAAATATGTGTGGTGTTTGTTTTAAGAGCAGTGATTTACGACCTGATCGCAGAACAGTTTCCCTTCGTCTCCTCCGATCGATCAGCGTTGTCCAGCAGCTCGTCCTCGCGGCGTTTCCCGGGTCGTTATCACTCGCCGTCTGAGCTCCGGTCACAGATCCAGTTTGTCCCGGTTATCTGAGGGAGACGGAACGGATGTCATTACCTGTTCTCAGTGCGGGGAAACGGTGGTTAGCGCTACAGGAGGCGTGTGATGTTCCTGTAAAACCATTAGAGTCGACACCTTGGAAGGTTCTGATCCACTGTAGATGATTCTGATATTTAAACCAGTCTAACGTCGTGTGACGGATGATAAAGTGCAGGATAAATAAACTGTTCATATGATAAAGTGACAAAATCAACCCAGAGCAGAGGTGGTTTCCAGTAGAGATAGATCGATTATCAGCACCGATATTCGGCATTTTGACGCATATCGGTATCGGCCTTTTTTAAAAATCCGATGGCCGATAAGAGATCAATTTATTTATTGATTTGTTTAAATTTTCATTTATCTTTATAAGACTTGCTGTTGAGATTCCTGCACTTTTTGTTAGAATTTTAAAACAAAGATTGACTAAGAAAAATGTTTATTAAAAGCTGTTTAATAAACATATGCTTAAAGGCATTTAAATGTTGAAGTGTTGGTGCTTGTATTATCTATTATTAAAACAATTGACGCCAATATTTTCATTTTAACTGCAAATATCCAGATATCTGTTATCGGCCTCCTTGACTATTATTGGTATCAGCCTTAAAAAAAAACATGGGTCAGAGTCAGTGTTTGTCCATCTCTAGTTTCCAGGTCACAGAGCTGTTCTGACCCCGGGTTTCTTGGTTATTATTGTCTTGTGTCTTGTGGTGATGATCCTCAGCTAAATGAGGTTTTAAAGCAGAAAAATACGAAATAGAAGATAAGTCTGTTTTAATTTGTGAGGCCGTTCAAAAGCAAACGCATCTAGAGCGACTTTTAGGGACATTTGCATTTGCCCTAATGAAGGTATGAGGGTAAATGTCCACGCGTCACTGCTCTGTGTCACGTCCTTCTCCTGTATTTACGCTCGTTAAATAAATACGCTTCCAAATAATACTAGAAGTTACAGAAGTGACTTCCTGAGAAAAGGGAATGAAGGTTTTCTGCTCAGACGGAGTTTGAGAGTTTGATTCTACCGGTTTAGAGGTTTAAAACGAGCTGTCAATCACCCTAATTGACCAAGGTAAGCCAGAGCTATGGCGCTGTGTAACTGAAGACGCTGCAGAGTCACAGAGTTATTACGCACAGCACAGGAAGCATCCATTTACAGACAGTTATCATAGTTTTTTTTTTTTCAAAACAAGTTCTTTTTAGACCTGTAGTGACATATAAATAAAATTAAATGGGTTTTTAATAATTTGGTACCTAAGAAATCTCAAATGGCACAGATGGTGCCAAACTGTTCCAAAAGTGAGAACGCCCAGACATCTCTTTACTAAAACCTCTGTAATTTCACTCTGCTTCACTTCAGCAGCATCAGACTTTGCACAGCTCATGTCCACATGTTGTTACATGACCTCCATGTGTTTTTAAGCTCCTACTGCAGATTTTAAAGGTGATATTTGCTTTAAAATGCAGTATTTTTTTAGGCGAGAGAAAAACATCCTTCAGTTATGCTGTGTTCCATGTACATTTACTCTGACACAGTGGCATCTACAGTGAAACTTACACCTCTAGTATCACAAGTGTTCAAATCTTCATTTTGATACCTAGATAATCCACATAGAGCTTGTAACTGCAGAGATTTACTCTATTTAGTTTGGGCATTTGGAGCAGGGACTCCAGAAAGAGGGTCAGGGAAGAAGTGGTTAACAATCTGAAACATCACTTCATTTGAACCAAAACACACTTTTAAAACAGAACGGACGAGTTGAACCCGACCAGTGTCAGACTTTCATGGTCATAAACAGAAGATAAATATCATCATTATTTCAACAGTCTTTAGGGAAGAAGACGCCAAACTGTCGTGGGAGGAGTTTGTTCTGCATGAGATCAGAGTCGGCCTGTGATTGAACACGTTTTAAGGCAAATAATGAGCATGAATAAAACGTGTCATGTCTTTCAGTCTGTGCTCGCTCAGTGTTATTGAACTGTGTGATTCATCGTTTACTTCCCCGTTTTTTCCTCATTCTACCTCATGTTCTATCGTCTGTCGCAGCTGGACAACGGTCAAGGTCCAGTTCTGATGACCACGGTGGCCATGCCGGTGTTCAGCACCAAGAACGAGACGGTGAGTTCACGCCGAGCGACAAAAAGACTCCGCCGTTGTTTCCACGATTTCTCCTGCTGCAGTTTTAATTAAAAAAAGAAAAGACAAAAGGATGCAATTACTTCCACCATAACTAGATTCAGAGAGAAGAGATGCAAATTGTGAAATAATGGTTAATTATGTTTGTGTTTGATAGACGCTAATTCCAGTTTGATTGGAGTCTGTAAATTAGGACACATCAGAGCGTCACTAATGGAAACATTTATATGAAACTGTGTGTGTGTGTGTGTGTGCGATTGTGTTACATAAGTGTGAGATTGTGTTACATAAGAAACCTCTCAAACATGTTCACAGAGGAACCGCGGCATCCTCCTTGGTGTGGTCGGGACGGACGTACCTGTGTCCGAGCTGCTCAAGACCATTCCCAAATATAAGGTACGTCATTATGGAACATTAACGAACTTCAACGAACATCAACGAACATCAATGAACATTAAGGAACATTAGCGAACATTAACGAACATTCATGAACATTCATGAACATCAGCGAACATCAACGAACGTCAGTGAGCATCAACGAACATTAATGAACATCAACGAACATTAAGGAACATCAACGAACATCAGCGAACATCAACGAACGTCAACGAACATTAGCGAACATTAACGAACATTAACGAACATTCATGAACATCAGCGAACATCAACGAACGTCAGTGAGCATCAACGAACATTAATGAACATCAACGAACATTAAGGAACATCAACGAACATCAGCGAACATCAACGAACGTCAACGAACATTAGCGAACATTAACGAACATTCATGAACATCAGCGAACATCAATGAACGTCAGTGAGCATCAACAAACATTAATGAACATCAACGAACATTAACGAACGTCAGTGAACATCAACGAACATTAATGAACATCAACGAACATTAACGAACATTAAGGAACATCAACGAACATTAATGAACATCAACGAACATTAATGAACATTAAGGAACATTAGCGAACATTAACGAACATTCATGAACATCAGCGAACATCAACGAACGTCAGTGAGCATCAACGAACATTAATGAACATCAACGAACATTAAGGAACATCAACGAACATCAGCGAACATCAACGAACATTAGCGAACATTAACGAACATTCATGAACATCAGCGAACATCAATGAACGTCAGTGAGCATCAACGAACATTAATGAACATCAACGAACATTAACGAACGTCAGTGAACATCAACGAACATTAATGAACATCAACGAACATTAACGAACATTAAGGAACATCAACGAACATTAATGAACATCAACGAACATTAATGAACATTAAGGAACATTAGCGAACATTAACGAACATTCATGAACATCAGCGAACATCAACGAACGTCAGTGAGCATCAACGAACATTAATGAACATCAACGAACATTAACGAACATTAATGAACATCAACGAACATTAACGAACGTCAGTGAACATCAACGAACATTAATGAACATCAACGAACATTAACGAACATTAAGGAACATCAACGAACATTAATGAACATCAACGTACATTAATGAATATCAACGAACATCAGTGAACATCAACGAACATCAACGAACATTAATTAACGTCAGTGAACATCAACGTACTTTAACGAACATTATCGAACATCAACGAACATTAACGAATATTAATTAACATCAACGAACATGAAGAACATTAACAAACGTCAGTGAACGTCAACAAACATCAACGAACATTAATGAACTTCAACGAACATTAACGAACTTCAACGAACATTAATAAACATTAATGAACATCAACGAACATCAGTGAACGTCAACAAACATCATTATTATTCGTACTAGTAACTGTTTAAGCTCACTAACCATTTATACTCGTATACAAACATATCTATGAGTCAGTATAAAGTCACTAGTTATTCTCTTCTCACCGGGATGCTAATGTTTTTAGGACTGTGTGCTGGTCTGAGTGCGTCCTGACAAACTCAGTAGCAAATAAATCACGTGGATTCTTTTCTGATTATCCTCAGCTCATTCCTCATGTCCAGTCATGACCAGAAAATGACACACATTTTGTGTACTTAGTCCTGATGGTGTCCACACCACGTCCTCACTGCTAACTCGTCTCTTTTTATCCATAGATGTGAACCTGAGTTCATGTTTAGAGATTTCAATGTGTGCTATTTGTTTTCTGTGTGTGAACAAATGACTGTGCAGGTACGACGCACAAGAGGCCTTGATTAGCACCGACGCACAACGAGCTGCGGAATCATCACGTGTCCGATTTTTGTGTCTTTCTCTGAATAGCTGGGCATCCACGGCTACGCCTTTGCAATCACCAACAACGGCTACATCCTCACACACCCGGATCTGCGTCCGCTGGTGAGTCATCGTTCACTCACGCTTCAAACCGTCTCAACACAACAACACACACACACACACACACTGAAGCTTCACTTTGTTTAAGGGAAAGTTGGGGTTTCCTGAGATGTGGTTGTTTGAGTCATTCTCTGTATTACAGTCACATCGTCTGTGTCGCGGTTTATCTTCATCTGTGGAAGCAACTTCTCACGCTAAACAGAAATCTATGCCTGAGGAGGTGTAAAATATCACGACAACACACTCACGACTTTATTTCACTGTTAGACAGACTTTAACAACAGGAAACTGAAGTTTGTAAACCACTCACTCTCCCACACCAAAGCCCATAGAGGAAATCAGTGATTTTAGCTCACAGGGACACAGGAGCTGCTGGTCCTCTGCTGCCTCGTGTGGTCACTTTGTTTGTTTACGTGCGCGTTTGTTCAAGCGCGCGTTTATTTACATGTGCGTTTGTTAACACACGTTTATTTACGTGTGCGTTTGTATACGTGTGTGTTTGTATACGCGTGCGTTTGTTCATGTGTGCGTTTGTTTACGCGCGCGTTTATTTACACACGTTTATTTACGTGTGCATTTATTTACACATGCGTTTGTTAGCACGTGCGTTTTATTTACACGTGTGCGTCTGTTTAAGTGTGTGTTTATTTGCGTGTGCGTTTGTTTAAGTGTCTGTTTATATGCACGTGCGTTTATTTACACGTGCATTTTTTTACATGTGCGTTTGTATACGCATGCGTGTTTGTTTACGTGTGTGCGCGTTTACTTGTGCGCTTGTTTACACATGCGTTTGTTTACGTGTGCGTTTGTTTACACATGCGTTTGTTTACGTGTGCGTTTGTTTACTTGTGCGCTTGTTTACACATGCGTTTGTTTACGTGTGCGTTTGTTTACGTGTGCATTGTTCAGTACGGAGACAGCAAAAAGCGGAGGAAACCAAACTACTTCTAAACTAAACCAGTGATTTTAGCTCACGGGGACACAGGAGCTGCTGGTCCTCTGCTGCCTCGTGTGGTCACTTTGTGTCACTGAGTTAAGTCTAAAGTAAATATTTTAAAAGCCGAATTCACTAAAATCAGTCATTGTAACTTAGTGATGGAGGCAGCAGTGGATCAACAACTCCTGTGAACTCCTGTGTGCTGTGATGTTAAAATCACTGGTTTACTCTATGGACTTTGGTGTGGGAGAGTGAGTGACTTTGGTGTGGGAGAGTGAGTGGTTTACAAACATATTTTCTTGTAAACATTGCAGATGCAGAGCTGTGATGACTGTATCAGTCACACTTCAGTCACCTTCCATTTGTTTTGTACAAGTCTGCTGATTAATACTCGCTCTTGAGTCGGTCACTGATTTCGTCGCTACGTTCTGATGCAGATCAACACAGTAAATGTGTGTGTGTGTGTGTGTGTGTGTGTGTTCGCGCGGCGGCAGCTCGACACGTTCGCGGCGGCGTGCTGCTGCTAGCTCGGCGTGTTGGCTGCACGGCGGTATGCAGATGAGGCCGACTGTGTTCGCCTGGCCTCCGCTGAGCTGCGTGAATAGACAGAGATAGAACACCTGAATGGATGTGATTAACACCTTTGTACTCTCTGCTCTCACATGAGGAAGAGGAGGAAGAGGAGGAGGAGAGAGGGAGGAGGAGGAGGAGGAGAGAGACGGTGCAGAGTAGTGATGGAGTGGAGGGATGAAAGGATGAAAGGAGGAGAAACGGTGAGACAGACAGATGGTTTTAACGGCGGTCTAATTAAAGACACTAATGATCAGTGTTAAACAGCTAATGAGAGGTGGGAGGCTGACAGATGAATGGACACACACACACACACACACACACACACACACACACACACACACACACAGTGTTACTTTGGTTTAACGTCCAAATCAATCACATGTAAAACAGACTCACATGAACTACGTCAAAAATCCCTGTTGTTTAATCATTTGATCACTGTTTTTATTAACTTGTGGTAAATTACCCTGGGACTAAAACACAACTCCTTATATGGACGTCCTGGAGGTGTGTGTTTATAGGTCACATATTTAGGCTTTTATTCCTCTTCTTTTCTTATGTGTTTGTTGAAGAGTGTTTTCTTCTATTATTTTTATTCATAAAAACGAGACAAGTGAACTTTGAACTGTGACGTATTTACAAATCTCATTAATTCAATCCGAACACTTTGAGTACTTTCTGCTCAGGTGTGTTTGTATATTATATATTATATATTATATATTATATAAAGGATATAAGACTCTTTACTGCACGCTCTTATAGCTTGTCTGTGTTTGATAACGTGTGTGTTTGCGTGTGTTTGTTTACCTGTGTTTGATTACGTGTGTGTTTATGTACGTGTGTTTGCGTGCGTTTGTTTACCTGTGTTTGATTACGTGTTTGTTTACGTGTGAATTTGTTTACGTGCGCGTTTGTTTACGTGCGCGTTTGTTTACGTGCACGTGTGTTTGTTTACATGTCTGTTTATTTACGCGTGTGTTTGTATACGTTTGAAATTGATTACGTGTGTTTGCATGTGCGTTTGGTTATGCGTGCGTTTGCATACGTGTGTGTGTGTTTGTATACATGTGTTTGATTACGTGTGTGTTTGTTTACGTGTGTTTGATAAAGTGTGTGTTTGATTACGTGTGTTTGTTTGCGTACGCGTTTGATAACGTGTGTGTTTGTGTACGTGTGTTTGCGTGCGTTTGTTTACCTGTGTTTGATTACGTGTTTGTTTACGTGTGCATTTGTTTACGTGTGTTTGTTTACGTGCGCGTTTGTTTACGTGGGCGTTTGTTTACATGCGCGTGTTTGTTTACATGTCTGTTTATTTACGCGTTTGTATACGTGCGAATTTGATTACGTGTGTGTTTGCATGTGCGTTTGTTTATGCGTGCGTTTGCATACGTGTGTGTGTGTTTGTCTACGTGTGTTTGATTACGTGTGTGTTTGTTTACGTGTGTTTGATTACGTGTGTGTTTGATTACGTGTGTATTTGTTTACGTGTGTTTGCGTGTGTTTGTTTACCTTTGTTTGTTTACGTGTGCATTTGTTTACGTGTGTTTGTTTACGTGTGTTTGTTTACGTGCGCGTTTGTTTACGTGCGCGTTTGTTTACATGCGCGTGTGTTTGTTTACATGTCTGTTTATTTACGCGTGTGTTTGTATATTTGTGAATTTGATTACGTGTGTGTTTGCATGTGCGTTGGTTATGCGTGCCTTTGTATACGTGTGTGTGTTTGTATACGTGTGTGTGTTTATTTACACGTGCGTTTATTTACACATACATTTGTTTGCATGTGTGTTTGTATACGTGTGCGTGTTTATTTACCTGTGCGTTTTTTTTGCGCATGGGCTTGTTTACACATGCGTTTGTATACGTGTGTGTGTTTATTCACGTGTGCATTTGTTTACGTGTGCGTTTGTTTACGTGTGTGTTGTTCAGTACGGAGACAGCAAAAAGCGGAGGAAACCAAGCTACAGCAGCGTGGACCTGTCTGAGGTGGAGTGGGAGGACAAGGACGACGCGGTGAGACGCCGTTTGTGTCACTTTGTGACTCTGCTCACTCCCCCTACACCAAAGTCTGTTGACATGAACCATGGTTTTAGCTCAGACTCTGGCGTTTGGAAGCTTTTGTTCAGATTCACCACAGTCACACAGAGTCACTGATGAAGGAAACAGCAGCTAAATCTGTTGCTTTGGTGCAAAACAGTGAGAAAATGACAAAGCGAGATCAACTTAATTGACCTTGATTTGTGTTGTGAGTCCACAGAGCCTGTGTACAAACACTCTGACTGTGTATAAGGTGTTGTGCTTTGTTGTTGTTGTTGTTGTTGTGTGTAGCTGAGAAACGCCATGGTCAACAGGAAGACAGGGACGTTCTCCATGGAGGTGAAGAAGAGCATCGACAAAGGGGTGAGGAAGACGCTGATGTGTGTTTGACTGACTCTGCTGCTCTTTATGCATGACTGTGTGTGTGTGTGTGTGTGTGTGTGTGTGTGTGTGTGTGTGTGTGTGTGTGTGTGTGTGTGTGTGTGTGAGAGCCCCTTATCTTCTCCATGCACATGTTGCTAATACAGTAGAGACACACCAGAGTGATTCTCTTTTATTATTGGCCTGTGAAAAACACAGAGGTGTCCAGGTGTGTGTGTGTACTTGTCTTTATGTCTTTGTGAGGACATTGTGTCTGGGTTCCACAACAAGGACACCCACACTCACTTTCTCACACTCACTTTCTCACACTAACTCTCTCACACTCACTCTCTCACACCACTTTCTCACACTCACTTTCTAACACTCACTTTCTCACATTCACTCTCTCACACTCACTCTCTCACACTCACTCTCTCACACTCACTCTCTCTCACACTCACTTTCTCACACTCACTCTCTCACACACACTCTGTCACACCCAATCTCTCACACTCACTCTCTCACACACACTCTCTTACACTCACTCTGTCACACCCACTCTCTCACACTCACTCTCTCACACACACTCTCTCACACTCACTCTGTCACACTCACTTTCTCACACTCACTCTGTCACACTCACTTTCTCACACTCACTCTGTCACGCTCACTCTCTCACGCTCACTTTCCCACACTCACTTTCTCACACTCACTCTCTCACACTCACACTCACTCTGTCACACTCACTCTCTCACACTCACTGTCACACGCACTCTCTCACACTCACTTTCTCACACTCACTCTCTCACACTCACTCTCTCTCTCACACTCACTTTCTCACACTCACTCTCTCACACTCACTCTCTCACACTCACTTTCTCACACTCACTCTCTCACCCACTCTCTCACACTCACTCTGTCACACTCACTTTCTCACACTCACTCTCTCACCCACTCTCTCACACTCACTCTGTCACACTCACTTTCTCACACTCACTCTCTCACACTCACTTTCTCACATTCACTCTTTCACACTCACTCTCTCACACTCACTCTCTCACACTCACTTTCTCACATTCACTCTTTCACACTCACTCTCTCACACTCACTCTCTCACACTCACTTTCTCACACTCACTTTCTCACACTCACTTTCTCACACTCACTCTCTCACTCTCACCCTGTCACATTCACTCTGTCACACTCTGTTACGGGTACTGATTGACAGGTTAAGGAAACACTTAAATATGAAAACACACTCCTGATCAACAACAGCACATCCATCTCTTCTGTGACTGGTTGTGAAGCATGGATGCTCTTGTCCACTAGATGGAGCCAGAGTCCAGGGAATAACCTCACAGAGTTGTCTCACTGTGTCTCACTGTTGTGTGTCTCTCAGAAACGTGTGTTGGTGCTGCACAATGATTATTTCTACACAGACATCCAGGGAACTCCGTTCAGGTGAGACCACTCTGTCCATTCTGTGTTTATTACACACAACAATGACCTCTTCTTCTTCTTCTTATTATTATTATTATTATTATTATTATTATTATTATTATTATTCTTCTTGTTGTTTTTATATGTTCACAGTCTGGGAGTAGCTCTGTCCAGAGGCCATGGGAGGTTCTTCTTCAGAGGGAACGTCACAGTGGAGGAAGGTCAGGGAAGTTTTCTCTGTCAGATGAAAAACCACCATGTTGTCCAGCATGACAAGCTTCAGTACAATCAAATAAACACGACGTGGACAAAAGTATTCAGACGTCCGACACTAACAGGGACTGTAACGATACAGGACTTTAATATGGACTTCCTCTGTAGAGCAGTGATGAGGTCAAACACTGGTCACAGGTCAGGGGTTAAAGGTCAGGACTGGAGTTCCTCTGTGTCTTTATTGTCCTCGGATCGTCCTTCACTGGAGACGAGGAGCCTCGAGTCCACAGTCCTGATTCAAACACTGAACAGCTGTGACCGAATACTTTTGTCCACAGTCTGTTAGTGGATATCGAGAACAGCTCATTATTTAGCGGTCAGTCTTTTTGTGGATGTATGGAACAGTTCACTATTTGGCAGTCAGGTTCGTGGTAGATATCGGGAACAGCTCATTATTTAGCAGTCAGTCTTTTTGTGGATGTATGCAACAGTTTACTATTTGGTAGTCAGGTTCCTGGTGGATGTAAAGAACAGCTCATTATTTAGCAGTCAGTATCTTTGTGGATGTAAAGAACAGCTCACTATTTGGCAATCAGATTCATGGTGGATATAGATAATAGCTCATTATTTGGCAGTCAGGTTCTTGGTGGATATTGAGAACAGCTCATTATTTAGCAGTCAGTCTTTTTGTTGATGTATGGAACAGTTCACTATTTGGCAGTCAGTTTCCTGGCGGATATAAAGAACAGCTCGTTATTTAGCGGTCACTCTTTGTGGATGTATGGAACAGTTCACTATCTGGCAGTCAGTTTCTTGGTTGATATATAGAATAGCTCATTATTTGGCACTCAGTCTGTTGGTGGATATAGATAATAGCTCATTATTTGGCAATCAGATTCATGGTGGATATATCGAGAACAGCTCATTATTTAGCAGTCAGTCTTTTTGTGGATGTATGGAACAGTTCACTATTTGGCAGTCAGTTTCCTGGCGAATATAAAGAACAGCTCGTTATTTAGCGGTCAGTCTTTTTGTGGATGTACCGAATACTTTTGTCCACATAGTGAAGAAGAATCTTTTTGATTTGGATGTGAAAAAACATATGTTTATATATATACATATATATATATATGTATATATATATACTTCTTTACTCTCCTCCTCTCAGCACAGCCTTGTTACTCACACACAGATTTAGTGCTAACAGGAAGTCAAAGGTTAAAGCGTTGGCTGTTTTTTTTGTGCTTTTCTTCGTCTCGACAGAGTCTCTGTGTCTATTTTTATGTCAAGACTCGTGCATGTTAATATTCACGACTGTGTGTGTGTGTGTGTGTGTGTGTGTGTGTGTGTGTGTGTGTGTGTGTGTGTGTGTGTTTCTCCAAACATGTCCATCAAGAAGAAAACCCTCTGAGCATGACTTGGCTCTTCCTGATCTAATCAGAGCTGTCACGTCCGTTCAGAAAACACATTTTTCAGCCCCAGCGTGTGTGTGTGTGTTTAAGTGTGTGTGTGTGTGTGTGTGTGTGTGTGTGTGTGTGTGTGTGTGTGAGGTGTGGATGTCTGACTCTATTATTATGAGTTCACATGCAGAACTCTGCTGTCGTTACAGGACTTCACGACTTGGAGCATCCTGATGTGGCGCTGGCAGACGAGTGGTAAGAACATCTCCACGTTCTCCTGCTCTGACGACGCCGTCATGTCACGTGGCGCCATCATGTGGCCACACTTCAGTTTATTATAATCCCACTGTAGCGCACAACGGTAAGACGTGGACTGATGATGGTTTGTGTCACTTGTTGACTCGTGGTCACCAGGACGGGGAAGAAACGTCTAAACAAATTAGAATAAACGCTTGTCAGAGTAATGCTGCTAAATTGGGCGGCCATCTTTGTTTCCCCTCACGTCTGCAGAAGCTTTTCAAGCAAAGAAAAAAAATGGAATTTGTGACCAAATTTCTGAAAGTTACTGCAAATTTAAACAGAGAGAGAAAAGACCAAGTCTCCAAGACTGAAACTCACCTGCGTCAGCTGTGATTTACAAACCAAAATCAGTGAGTAGATACCTGGGTGTGATCACCTGACATCACACAGACTGATCAGAAACTGCAGACAGGAAGTTGTTTGCAGAAGAACAAACTTACAGAAAAACCTCCTCGATGGATGTAAGAATCAGCTTTGAAAAGTAAAGAGTCTACGAGTTAATGATCATTTCATCAAACGTGTGTTTTAAGGACTTACTGCGACACAGACGAGCATCTAGAACATCGTTACCTGTCTCAGATCGAGGCCATCAAACTCTACCTCGGCGGTTATGAACCTCACCTGCAATGTGAGTTCAATCCTCTGATTATTTCACTATCTCAGACGGCTGTTTTTTGACTGTAAACGTACGCTTTTGAACCACTCACTCTCCCACACCAAAGCTCATACAGAAAATCAGTGATTTTAGCTCACAGGGGACACAGGAGCTGCTGGTCCTCTGCTGCCTCGTGTGGTCACTTTGTGTCACTGAGGTCAATCTGAATGAATTATTGGGAGAGTGAGTGACTTTGGTGTGAAAGAGTGAGTGACTTTGGTGTGTGAGAGTGAGTGACTTTGGTGTGGGAGAGTGAGTGACTTTGGTGTGGGAGAGTGAGTGACTTTGGTGTGTGAGAGTGAGTGACTTTGGTGTGGGAGAGTGAGTGACTTTGGTGTGGGAGAGTGAGTGACTTTGGTGTGAGAGAGTGAGTGACTTTGGTGTGAGAGAGTGAGTGACTTTGGTGTGAGAGAGTGAGTGACTTTGGTGTGGGAGAGTGAGTGACTTTGGTGTGGGAGAGTGAGTGACTTTGGTGTGAGAGAGTGAGTGACTTTGGTGTGGGAGAGTGAGTGACTTTGGTGTGGGAGAGTGAGTGACTTTGGTGTGGGAGAGTGAGTGGACTTCGGTGTGTGAGAGTGAGTGACTTTGGTGTGGGAGAGTGAGTGACTTTGGTGTGAGAGAGTGAGTGACTTTGGTGTGGGAGAGTGAGTGACTTTGGTGTGGGAGAGTGAGTGACTTTGGTGTGGGAGAGTGAGTGACTTTGGTGTGGGAGAGTGAGTGACTTTGGTGTCGGAGAGTGAGTGACTTTGGTGAGGGAGAGTGAATGACTTTGGTGTGAGAGAGTGAGTGACTTTGGTGTGGGAGAGTGAGTGACTTTGGTGTGAGAGAGTGAACATATTCGTAAAGATATTGTAGACTTAAACTGACTTTTATAAAGCGACTAAAATGTGTTTTCTTTGTGTAAACTGAAGTTTAGAAACCACTCACTCTCCCACACCAAAGTCACTCACTCTCCCACACCAAAGTCCATAGAGTAAACCAGTGATTTTAACATCACAGCACACAGGAGTTCACAGGAGTTGTTGATCCACTGCTGCCTCCATCACTAACTTACAATGACTGATTTTAGTGAATTCAGCTTTTAAAATATTGACTTTAGACTTAAATTAGTGACCACACGAGGCAGCAGAGGACCAGCGGCTCCTGTGTCCCTGTGAGCTAAAATCACTGGTTTTCTCTATGGACTTTGGTGTGGGAGAGTGAGTGGTTTAAAAACTTCAGTTTCCTGTTGGAAAACATCGTTTAACAGTGACATAAAGACGTGATGCTTGTTGTTGACCACACTTTTATAGATAATCAGTGATTTAAAGAGGGTTAATGTGTTAAATCCTGACTGTTTCTGCTCTGTCAGGTGACAAAGAGCTGATTCAGGAAGTTCTTTTCGATGCAGTGGTGACCGCCCCGTTGGAGGCGTACTGGACCAGCCTGGTCCTCAACAAGTCTGAGTAGGTTTCCTCCACTTGTTGCTCAGAACAAAACAAACGGGTCCGATGTTCAGTGTTTGTGTGATCGTCCACAGGAACTCTGATAAAGGAGTGGAAATCGCTTACCTGGGCACAAGAACCGGCCTCTCCAGGATCAACCTGTTTGTTGTTCCTGACCAGCTCACAAACCAGTACGTGGTTCCAACTGGACTCTACTCTCTATAGGATCAGGACTAACCCTAAACTAAGACTAGATATAAACTGTAGAACACACTCTTCGTGCTTCATTCATGGTTTAAAGTACCTTTACTGCATTGTATTTATGGTCTTCTCTGCTTCCTGTCTGCTTCAAGAGACTTCCTGACGGCTGAGGACAAAGAGGGCGTGTTCAACGCCGATCACTTTCCCCTGTGGTACAAGAGAGCAGCAGAACAAGTTCCTGGAACCTTTGTCTACTCCCTGCCTTTCAACACAGGTGACTTCCACATTTTCATTTTCCCCGTGGCACTCGGTTTTCTTCACTTTTCTTCCTGTTGATATACAGTAGAGAATAGCTCATTATTTGGCAATCAGTCTGTTGGAGGATTAAAAGAAAACAGCTCACTCTTTGGCAGTTAGTTTCTTGGTTGATATAGAGAACAGCTCACTATTTGGCAGTCAGTCTGTTAGTGGATATCGAGAACAGCTCATTTAGTGGTCAGTCTCTTTGTGGATGTATGGAACATTTCACTATTAATCAGTTTCCTGGTGGATGTAAAGAACAGCTCACTATTTGGCAGTCAGTTTCTTGGTGGATATCGAGAACAGCTCATTATTTAGCAGTCAGTCTTTTTGTGGATGTAAAGAACAGTTCACTACGAATCAGTTTCCTGGTGGATGTAATGAACAGCTCACTATTTGGCAGTCAGGTTCTTGGTGGATATCGAGAACAGCTCATTATTTAGCGGTCAGTCTTTTTGATGATGTATGGAACAGTTCACTATTTGGCAGTCAGGTTCTTGGTGGATATCAGGAACAGCTCGTTATTTAGCGGTCAGTCTTTTTGAGGATGTATGGAACAGTTCACTATTTGGCAGTCAGGTTCTTGGTGGATATCGAGAACAGCTCATTATATAGCGGCTGGTCTCTTTGTGGATGTATGGAACAGTTCACTATTAATCAGTTTCCTGGTGGATGTAAAGAACAGCTCACTATTTGGCAGTCAGGTTCTTGGTGGATATCAGGAACAGCTCGTTATTTAGCGGTCAGTCTTTTTGTGGATGTTTGGAACAGTTCACTATTTGGCAGTCAGGTTCTTGGTGGATATCGAGAACAGCTGATTATTTAGCAGTCAGTCTTTTTGTGGATGTAAAGAACAGCTCATTATTTAGCAGTCAGTCTTTTTGTGGATGTATGGAACAGTTCACTATTTGGCAGTCAGGTTCTTGGTGGATATCGAGAACTGCTCATTATTTAGCAGTCAGTGTTTTTGTGGATGTATGGAACAGTTCACTACTAATCAGTTTCCTGGTGGAGGTAAAGAACAGCTCACTATTTGGCAGTCAGTCTGTTGGTGGATTGATAGTCAAATCCAAAGCCATCACTAATGACGTGACTTGTTTAAATAAAACTCTCCACCATGAGCTCATCTGAAATATGATTAGTTTGTCAAAAGCACAAATAAATTTATGCAAAGTCCTTCTTTTTTTTTTCTTTTTTTCTGCCATATTTGCTTGTTTTCTCTCGCCACACATCCTTCCCTCTGCTTCCTCTCTTATTAATTCTGGACCGTGTTCTCGTGGAAACGACTGATTGCTGTGGGCTGTAATAAGAGACGATAGGAAGAGGTTCAGTCCTTTCCACACTGACTCGGCCCAAAAAGACAAACACACACTCACACACACTCACACACACACACACACATGTATATCAGTTTAGCTGGTTTCTCCTCCAGAGGGAGAGTGTTCTCGTCTGTCGTCGGCCTCAGGCTCTGCATCAGTGCCAGCTAATACCAGTGATGTGAAAGCCTCTTATTTACTCGTGCCGACTTCCTCTCAGGACGGCGTGAAACACAACTCTGCTCAGTGTTTTCTCTCTGCAATCACTCTGTGGTCACTTTAGAGCATAATGTAAGGAATGATTATATGACTATGATGCAAACTAACTGTGTGTGTGTGTGTGTGCGTGTGTGTGTGTGTGTGTGTGTGTGGCTCAGGATCAGAAAACAAGAGCGTGGTACTGGCCAGCACAGCCATTCAGCTTCTGGATGAGAGGAAATCACCCATAGCTGCGGGTAAGTGGGAACTTAAGTGTGTGTGTTCCTCTCTCTCTCACACACACACACACACACACACACACACACACACACACACACACACGTCTGTTTGCCATGACTTCAGAGGACATTACTGCGTCTAACATTCATTTCCTGGACACACACACTCTAACCATAACCATAACTACCACTGACCAACACTTTAACATGACCTAACCGTAACCTTTACAGTGATTTTCTTGGTCGATGCAGAGAACAGCTCACTATTTGGCAGTCAGTTTCTCGTTTGACATGTAGAATAGCTCTTTATTTGGCAGTCGGTCTCTTTGTGGATGTATTCACTGTTGAGCGTATTAAGCATTTTCTTGGTGTATATATTGAACAACTCACTATTTGGCAGTCCGTCTGTTTGGTTTTGTTTACAACAGCTCGCTATTTGGCAGTCTGTCTTTATGGTTATGTTTACGACAACTCACTATTTGGCAGTCGGTCTGTTTGGTTAACTCACTATTTGGCAGTCGGTCTTTTTGGTTATGTTTACAGCGGCTCGCTATTTGGCAGTGGGTCTGTTTGGTTAACTCGCTATTTGGCAGTGGGTCTGTTTGGTTAACTCACTATTTGGTAGTCCGTCCGTCCGTTTGGTTATGTTTACAACAGCACACTATTTGGCAATCGGTCTGTTTGGTTAACTCGCTATTTGGCAGTGGGTCTGTTTGGTTAACTCACTATTTGGTAGTCGGTCTGTTTGGTTATGTTTACAACAGCTCACTATTTGGCAGTCCGTCCGTCCGTTTGGTTATGTTTACAACAGCTCACTATTTGGCAATCGGTCTGTTTGGTTAACTCACTTTTTGGCAGTCGGTCTGTTTGTTATGTTTACAACAGCTCACTATTTGGCAGTTGGTCTGTTTGGTTAAATCACTATATGGCAGTCGGTCTGTTTTGTTATGTTTGCAACAGCTCACTATTTGGCAGTTGGTCTGTTGCTGGTTATATAGAACAGCTTACTATTTGGTAGTCAATTTGCTTGTGAATGTTTAGAAAGGCGCATTATTTGGCAGTCTCTTCTTCTTGGGTGTCCACAGTGGATCATCTTGTCCTCTCCCTTGTGTCTTCTCCTGTTCCGTCCACTCATGTCCTCATGTCCTCCTTCTCAACATCCACGAACCTTCTCTGTGGTCTGCTTCTGTTCCTCCTGCCCAGCAGCTCCATCTGTAACATCTCGCCGCCTCCGGCGCCTCCTGTCTTTAAGACGGCGTCACTGTCTCATGGTCTCGTAGAACTTCCTTCCGTCACATGACGCTCGTCTCCACCCCCCGTCCTTGACTTTGAATGGTTGACCCCAGGTTTCCCCACTTTCTCTTCCCTCCGTCTCACTTTCACAAACGCATTTCGTACAATTCCATTTTTTTTTTGCTTATTGAATCCATGTTTTGAGTGAAGCCGAGAGGATGTCTCCGTGGCCTGCCTCGTCTCACGTCTCCATGACTCAGACCCACGACGTCGCGCCCATATCACGCAACCAAGTGCAATCAGTGTGTTGATGGTTCGCAGCGAGGATCCTCGTCCTGTGAGCCGTCAGCCGCAGCTCCAGAGGGAAACAAGCAGCAGATTAGTTTAATTTATTAAATAGAAGAAAACGAGGGGGAAAGTGTGAGGTTAGAATCAGAGGCAGATGGTTTCACAGTCTCCGTCTCGTGATATGAGCTCATTTACGATCCACCTCACCCCAAAGGCCTGAGGATTAGTCTCTGCTTTTCTTCTGCAAATTCTGAAACTAATACCATGATTTTCTCTCTTTTTTTTTATATGTAATTGAGCTGAAGAGGAAAAAATCCCCTTCAAAATAGAAATGATGACGATGTTGTAATCATACAAGCTATGAGGCTGTGAAACAAAGTCCATATGATATCAGCTCCATTGTGAAGTGGAACTAAACTCTTCATCCACTTTTCTCAGGTGTAAAGTTTATATATTTGTCTAGTTTATGTTTTTTTATCGACTCAGGTGCAAATCTTCAGAGAATGGAAATTCAACGTATATCCTCCGATCTCCTCTCTGGTCAAACACCAGCTACTGCATTCACATTTTCTGACTGACTTATTTAGTCCACGTCGCTGTTACACGCTTGTTTTTTCTTGCTTGTTGTCCTAGGCTCCTCCCCCTTTTGGGTGTCTTCTTGGCTTTTTTTCAAAAACCAGGCATTGTGTCGGGGCTGAATCCCAATTTCACCCGTTCCCCTTTGTCAGAGTTCCCCTTGGCCTTCAATACAGAGTTGAGGGTTCCATTACCGTCACGTCATCCTCACTTGATGCTAGCGGACTGCTACATCAACAGTCAAGTCGCGCGATATATCAAAGCAGTGCGCCGGTATAATCAACCAAGGAGTGGTAATAGTAACACATTCACTGTGCACTAATTTGACTTAAAAACCTTAACGTGTCACGTCGAGGGTTATCGGATATCTCATCTTAAACAAATAGTGTTAGCAGCTAGCTAACCACTTACAAAAAGGAACACCAGGATGTTAGCATCGGCTACGACTAGAGCGTAAGTATGAGCTGACTTTCTTCTCAAAAACAAAAAGTATCTCAGAATGACTTGAAATTTACCATCATAATAGTCGGCATCGCCCTGAACAAGGATCTGTTGAAAATATTTGAAAACCTCTTAAGGAATAATTTAAATTAATTTTTGAAATTCAGGAAATGATCCATTTGCCCTGATGCACTTTGACAGTGAGCTGAGTTTCTTCTCAAAAACAAAAAGTATCTCGGAATGACTTGAAATTTACCATCATAATAGTCGACATCACCCTGAACAAGGATTTGTTGAAAATATTTGCAAATCTCTTAAGGAATAATTTTAATGAATTTTTGAAACTCAGGAAATGATCCAGAAAAGGCGTTGACAACTGCGGGAACTATACCGCAATACTATCATTAGACATGACGCGTGACGGTGACGCGGCGGATGCTGGGAAATTCCTCATAACCCTCCTTTTCAAGTGCGGTCCTTTGGGAGCTTCATTTCTAGAGCTACGTAGCCCTACGGCTCGGCCCTAGCCCTTAACCCACATGAGAGACTAGGCAGCCCTAACCCCAACACGCAAAATGTGTTTCATCATGCCTGATGTTGTTTGTTTTTGCAGAAGCTTTTGCTGCCAACATGGCGGCTTTAAATAAGCTGCGTGTAGCTGTTCCAACTGTGTTAGTTCTGTGTTTGGATTAGAGCTGTAAACTTACGATTATTTCGTCTCGTTTTCGTCCACAAACCAAAATGATTCAGTTTTTTAATGATTTCTTTGTTTACGTGGAGCAAAGAAACCAAGAAAATATTCACATTTAAGAAGCTGAAACAATCAGAAATCTGAAAGCTTAAAAACCGATGAGTTGATCATCAAAATAGTTGACGAATAATCGATTAATCCGTGAATTGTTTCAGGTTAGATTCCCGTCCCTGGACGAGACACGTGTGCCGTCAGCGAGTGAAAGAAAGACTTTGATTTGGTGAAAATATTCATCATATCATTATATAATGCATCAAATAAAAAGGGCAGACGGAGAAATAATTATTTCACGGTGCCTGAATGTGTTGACGTGGAAAGCAGTGCATTGTGGGTCCTCTGACTCTTGGCCAAGGGGTGAAAGAAGCAGTGGAGCGGAAGGACAGAGATGGTAGAGTCTGCGTTTGGTCCGATCCGCTGCACAACATCGACAACACAACTCTGTAACGTCACAGACACACAATCACCACGAAGGTCTGCGTCCTGCTCACGTTATTAACCCATATAAACGTACGTGACGGGGCTTTTATATAAGGAGAGAATGCTAATGCAGCACGTGGTGTGTGTGTGTGTGTGTGTGTGTGTGTGTGTGTGTGTGTGTGTGTGTGTGTGTGTGTGTGTGTGTGTGTGTGTGTGTGTGTGTGTGTGTGTGTGTGTGTGTGTGTGTGTGTGTGTGTGTGTGTGTGTGTGTGTGTGTGTGTGTGTGTGTCAGGCGGGCGCGTGTGTGTGTGTTTGTGGGGGGGTGGTGGTTCAGGCCAGTTCTTGCTGCCCTGCGCTCCACTGAGCTGCAGACTCTGGAATAAACGCTAACTTAACAGGACAGGCTGATGACATCACACACACACACACACACACACACACACACACACACACACACACACACACACACAGGCCCTGCAGACATCGCCTGAGTCACACTGTCAGTGTGTGTGTGTGTGTGTGTGTGTGCGCCCACGTGCATCAAAGTCCACCGCTGTAATAATCGCAGAGACGTCGTGTTCAGACCAAACTGCGTTTGCGTGTAAACACCTCCGATGTTATATATTATACACACACACACACACACACATCACATAATATCATTAATAACGACACTAAAGGTTACATAACTCACCAGTGTAACCAGTGAACTGAATAAAGTTGCTGTTTCCGTTTAACTGCTCACAAACGCGTGCACAAAAATCCAGCAGAGTTGATCCTTTAATGCCGTCGCCCGGACAGATCTTAAACGGTTGCTATGGTAACAGCATCAGGACCATGTTATCTCTCAAAGACGAGGGAAACACGGAGAAACTGAAACAGAAAGAATCTTTCACTGAAAAATATGAGTTCTGAAAACTGTGTGTGTATATATGCATATTTATATACATATATATATTTATGTTGATATGTGTGTGTATATATATATATATATATATACGCGTATATGTGTGTGTTTATGTATATGTGTGTACATATACGTGTGTATATATACATGTGTATATATACGTGTGTATATATACGTGTGTATATACGTGTGTGTATATATACGTGTGTATATACGTGTGTGTATATATACGTGTGTATATATACGTGTGTATATATACGCGTATATGTGTATATATGTGTATATATACGCGTATATGTATATATATGTGTATATATACTTGTATATGTATATATATGTGTATATATACGCGTATATATATATATACATGTGTATATATATTTTATGTGTGTATGTGTGTGTATATACGTGTATATATGTATATATATATACGTATAAACTGATATAATATACACATATATATGTATATATATAATTTTATATATATATACATGAGTATACATATATACAGATGTATACTGTATATATATGCATAGACATGTCTTACTGTAGTCTGGACACACAGAGGTTGTTAACGTTAAACGCTGAAGTTTCTCAGGATGTAGTTTTAGAGACGACGTAAGAAAACGACAAATATAATAATAATAATAATAATAATAAATAATAAAATCCACTCCAACATGGACAAAAATACTCCTCTTTTTAATAAGTTTCTTCATCTTTAAAGAAGCATGCCTCCTCCAGTGGATTGTCAGAACACATACAGTCATCCAATGTTTTTATATAATACATACTGAAGGACGTGTGTGCGTGTGTGTGCGTGTGCGTGTGTGCGTGCGTGCGTGTGTGTGTGCAGCAGGATGAGACTGGAGAATCTCTGCAGAGTCACTGATAAACACCAGAGTTCTCTCATTATTGCTTTGACGAATTTCCTCCTTCTCCCTCTTCATATGAAAACACTCAAAAACACGCGAAATGATGTCACATGATCGGACACAGACGTGAATTCTCTATAAAACACTCACTGACGACGAAGGTTTAAAGTCACGCAAAACATAAACAACGCCATGTTGACAGGAAGTGGTCGACTGCAGTAACGGACGCTACCTCACTTCCGTTAGTTCTCGGCTTCGCGTTTACGTCGTCGCACGCCGGAGCACAAACGCAAATGTTTATCGTCATCTCGACAGAAGTTAACCGGCCTCCTACGAGTTCTCAGAATCAGACTTTTAGGCTCCGCCCCAACACCGCCCCCTTAAAATGTCCCCGTGGTTTTGACTGTAAATTCCCCTCGTGGAGGGAAGTGGAATTGGGAGACCGCTATACGCAAATTAGCACAGTGAACGTAACGAACGTGCTAACCTACGTCACGAGTTGAGCGTGCTGCTGTTTTCATCCAGGAATTAAATGAATGTTTTTTCTCTGTCCTCGTAAACGCTAAAACACGAATGTGATTGAAATCTGACAAGTCCGTGTAAAAAAAAAAGACTACGCACATGTAGCAGAGCTAGCTAGCGGCTATTTGCCGAGTGCTTCGAGAGCGTGTGCCTGTCCGGTAGCTCTTCATGATGGGCATACTCTCCCGAAACACTCAGAAAAAATAGCCGCCAGTCAGCTAGCTAGCTAGCCAGTTAGCTAGCTGCTTTCATAAATGGTCAGTTATTTTCTGACATTAGCTCAACGGTCCTCTGGATGTGTATCAAACCAACATAAGCCAACACACTGTGCTTATTTTGTGAAAATATATTACAAAAAAATTGTTCCTCTGCAGATGTGGCCGCCATCTTTGTTGAAAAATATCAGCCGGCTCCCTGAATTTGCAAAGCATCGTGGGTAATTTCATCTTCCACTTCGTTTTTAGAGCTCGCTACGTATTGAGGGTTGATCATAAGGAGAAAATCGCATTTTCCCTTCGCTCATAGCTACACGAGGACAAGCTAAATTTAGGGTTAGGGCAAAACTGTAGGGTTAGGGGAGGAGGGATTGGGGCGGGGCCTAAATGAACGACGACGACCAAAAGACGACGTTTTTAAACACCCTACACCTACATATATGTACAAATATACGTATAAATATAAAGCCATTTCTTCGCAGCTGTGGCCTAGTGGTTAGGGCTTCGAGCTCGAGACCGGAAGGTAGCCGGTTCAATCCCCGACCAGTCTGTAGCTGAAGTGCTGTTGAGCAAGGCACCTAACCCCCTCACTGCTCCCCGAGCGCCGCTCACTGGCATGGCAGCTCACTGCGCTGGGTTACATGTTCTACACCTCACTGTGTGCTGTGTGTGTTCACTAACTCACTGCAGAATTGAATTTCCCCTTGCGGGACTTAAAGGGTTCTTAATCTTAATCTTAATCTTAATCTTAATATGCGTTTCTCGGACAGAATCGATACGTTTAGATTTCTTTGGCCAAACAAACCCACGAACAGTAGAAAGATACTGCGCTCAGTGCATAGTCAAACACCTGGAGAGTTCAGAGGAAGTCTCAGGTCTGAGAAACGAGGTCGACACACAACAAACACACAACACAACACACAACACGACACACACCAGGGCTGTCACCTTTTTGTTTTTCCTATTCTTTCACAAAACAAGTTTGAATGAATCAGTGTAAGAAAACTTAAAACTAGCTTGTAAATCTGCAGCCACGTTAGCTTCTGTCCTGTAAGAACCACTGTTTCAGGCTCTTACTGTAATTACACTTAGATTCAGTTACAAAATCTTATTAAGAATTATTTTTCTAGTGAAAAACAAGAACAATTTCTCTTTTTTGCAAAACCAATGTTTGCGTCCAACTGTGTAGCTTACAAGCTAAGCTAAGCTAACAGCTGAGTGAAAATCCTCAGATGTTCATTATTTTGTCGTCTTTTTATAAATCTCTTTGGTCTACGAGTCGTTGTCATAGTTGAATTTCAGATTCTTTGGCGTCGAGATTGTCCGCTCATGGGACAGAGCGCCCCCTGCTGGACCACCATCGCTGTGCTTCTAGGCTTAATATATTTGATGGTTTTTTATGATTCTGACTTTGATAAAAAGTGACAACCCTAACGCGTGGATACAAAAATTCTTGAGTTTTTTCTCACAAACATTCGTCCACGCTCACGTTATGGCATCCAAACACGTTTAGGTTAAAGGGTCGCGGCGTTCCACACGTTCCCGTTAGCGTCTCTCAGGCGATCGCGTTCTCCAGCGGCTCCTTCTCGTCCGCCGTGGCGTTATCGGCCGCCTGCGCCGCCGCCACCGCCGCCGCCGCCAGCTCCTCGTTCTTCTTCAGCTCGCGCTGATACCGGGCCATGACGGCGGCGTAGGCGCAGCCGTACACGGCGGCGGCGAGCATCATCAGACACACGATCCCGCACACCACGCCCGTGATGATGACGGTGGCGATCGCGTGGCGCAGGTTGACGGGACGCGGCTTCTGCTTAGGTTCACACTCTGGGATGCTAGCTCCGCCTCCTCCTGCTGCCGCCGCTGAAGCTCCTCCCCCTCCCGCTGCTGCTGCTCCTCCTCCTCCTCCTCCTCCTCCACCAAAGCCCTCCCCCATGGCCACGGGGATGTGCAGGGCGTGGCTGGACGGGTGGGCGTGGTTGCTGTGGGCGTGGCTTCGCAGCAGCCGCTCTGACTCCAAGTGGTGGATGTTAGCGAACAGGTAGTGGTAGCTCGTGGTCATGCAGACGTGGAAGAGCTGGTACGGGATTTTCTGCAGCTCTCGGTCCTTCATTTCCTCCGGCTGAGAGCAAAGGACCTCGTCCACCGCTCCGCCTGAAACAAAACAACAGAGTCAGACGCTTCAGGCGACCTTTACTCACGCTCCTGCACCAAAGCCCAGAGAGGAAATTAGCATTTTTAGCTCCTGGGAATCGGGAGCCGCTCATGCTACGCTGCCTCCTTTAGTAGTTAATAGATATTTGAATGGAGGCACTTCAGTGGATGAAGAACTCCTGTTTGACGTGATGTCAAATCGCTAATTTTCTCTGTGGACTTTGGTTTGGGGGGAGTGAGGGTTTAGAAAATGCTCTGTAACAGTAAGATAAGGCTCTCAAATTGTGGATTCTAAAACTAAACTCGCTGAGAATTTGTAGACGTGAAGTTCTAGAACACGTGAAACAACCTGAACGATCACAAAATCATCATCATCATCATCATCATCATCATCATCACCAGAGCCGAAATACAACAGTTTTTTAAATCTACTACAAAAAGATTGTTTTTCCTGGCAAACTAGAACAACAATTGCTGCTTGAGTTGGCCTTAAAGGTCACATAGAGTGGTCCTGATGCACATATATGTTAGTTATGGAGGTTTATTTACATACATTAACTTGTTTTTATGCTCAAAAACCTCCTAGTTGCTGTAAACGAGCCGATAGAAATCTGTCTTTTCTGATGCTGTTTCCCAGCCGCGATATTTCAGACTCAACTCTCTCAACCCGGAAGACAGAGTGTTGTGATTGGCCAGTACTATTCAGCACGCCCGCTCTCAGAAGCACAGCTCCCCCCTCTGGAACGGTGGATGCACTGCTCCTCATTATCAAAACATTGTTTTAACAGTGTTTAAAAATAGCTTCTTCACGACTCCCCGCCTCAGTCCCTTTGACGACCTTTGACCCAGAGTCAGACCCAGAGTCAGAAGACACTGTTGCTCGTGAAACACCTCCACAACGGACGTTATTCTTCTTCTGCGGTTCAACGTACGCAACCGGATGTGCCCGGACTAGTGCCCGGAGCAGGAGGATCTGCTGTTCAGGAGAACCGCTGTTTACGTAACCGGACCGGGTTTTTTCAGAGATCTCACTGAGCCTGAGATTATAATAAAACACATCGTTCTCAGCAGTGACTGAACTGTTTGTTTAGAACCTTCAGGGCTTCATAAACAAGGTAATGATGCAGATACACACTAAAAAACAGCCTTAATAAGAACTTCCGGTCTAGGTCCACTTTAAGATATTTCAGCTTTAAGCTTCAATGACTGCTAACAAATTCAATCTACCAATTTCTACGAAATCCTGTTCAGCTAACGTTAAATTCACTGTGACGGATTGATGTGTGTGTGCAAATATACAACTTTATAAGTTATTCGTTCTTAAATGTAAAGGAGGATTCGTTTAAAGTAAATATTTGGATTTTCTCTGCTTGTTTCAGCATAAGTTTCTTAAATTTTGGTCAAATTTCTCCTGATTTAAAGGAACATCACAGTCTGACAGTTCTCTGAGCACTTTGGCAGATTCATTATCTTAAAACAAGGACGTTTAAGAAATGTTTGTCTGGTTTGTCGTCTTTGTTGCTGTTTGTGCAGTTTATAACGTGTTACGTGGATAATAATCTAACGTGGAGCCTGTGTTGTTTCACTGTGTGTTGCTGAAAGTATAGACTTCATCATCATCATCATCATCATCGTCTCAGTTTGTTCGCTCATGTCTTTATTGTTCATGTTGTGCTCGCTCTGTCACTCGTTTCCGCTCCGTCGGCCTGATTAACCACTGCCTTTCCTCTGAGCGTTACATCCTCGTATCTGCGTCCCATTGTTCTGCTCTGCACTAATTAGAATTTTCAGCCTCGAAGACGAGCGTTGGTGTCGGGCTGAGACAGAACTGTGGGCGTGATGGCCGCTCTCTCTCTCTCTCTCTCTCTCTCTCTCTCTCTCTCTCTCTCTCTCTCTCTCTCTCTCTCTCTCTCTCTCTCCTCCGTACACACTGATTATTTATTATCTAACCCTCAGCCAGAGGTTTGTTATCACGTGGACAAACGAGGGCAGTTTTTATAAAGAGAATAAAAGTTAGAACGACTGAAACGCAGGATGGAAAGTCATTACTCTGTTTCCTTTAGAATGGATTTTAAGATTATTTTTAATTTATAATATATATATATATATATGTATGTATGTGTATATATATATATATATATATGTATGTATGTGTATATATATATATATATATGTATGTATGTGTATATATGTATGTATGTGTATATATATGTATATGTATGTATATATATGTATATATGTATGTATATATATGTATATATGTATGTATATATATATGTGTATATATGTATATATATATGTGTGTGTATATGTGTATATGTATATGTGTGTATATGTGTATATATGTATATTTACGTATATATGTATATGTGTGTATATATACATATGTGTATATATATATGTGTATATATACATATGTATATATATATGTATATACATACATATGTATGTATATGTATATACATACATATATATATATATATATTATAAATTAAAAATAATCTTAAAATCCATTCTAAAGGAAACAGAGTATATATATATATACATATATATATATATATATATATGTATATATATACATATATATATATATATATATATATATGTATATACGTATATATGTTGTCTTACCTTTGCTGTTTATCAAAATAAGTTATTTCCACCGGAACAAAACCACTTCTAATGAAGAACTACACTTCCCAGCATGCTTTGGGAACAAATCCCGGTCTGATTGATCATTACAGAGCGACATTAGATCGTTCTGATTAGAGAAAGGACGAATGTCCACACAAATGCGTCGGTGAAGAAGAGGTTAAAGGTCAGTTAAAGTTGCCATGGTGACCTCATACCTTTGTGTAAACTTTCCCACTCGACTTTGGAGAACGACTGTTTCCACTCGACTCGTGTTGAAGGTCTGCGTTACCATAATCTAATATTACCGTAATTAAATTTCATGAAAGGACCCGGCAGAAGCTGCCCAGACTTTGCCTGCAGCAGCTCGCGCTCTGACCTTTAAAGAGGTACGTCTCCAGCCAGAGTTTCAGGCCTATGAGCTGGCAGTCGCATCTCCAGGGGTTCCCTCGCAGCGTGAGGCTGTCCAGACGGGTCAGAGCCTCCAGCAGGGGGCGCTCCAGCCGGGTCATCCTGTTGTGGGCCAAACCCAGGTGGCTGAGGTTCCTCAGACTGTCCACCATGGCTCCGGATAAACCCCACAGGCTGAGGAAAATCACACCAGAGAGAGTCAGAGTCAGTGAGGGCAGCGGAACAACACGGCACATCTGTTCTGCTTCGCTAACCTGTTATGTGAGAGGTCGAGGTGCGAGAGCGAGCGGATCTGTCCCAGCAGCCTCTTGTCCAGCTCTTTCAGGTTGTTGTCGGCCAGACTGAGGCGCTGCAGAGTCCTCAGGCCCAGCAGAGCGGTGGGCGAGACGGCCGCGATGGAGTTGTTGGACAGGTCCAGGATGCGCACGAGCGGCGTTTCCCTGAAGGCCATGGAGCCCAGGCCCCGGATGCGGTTGTCCTGCAGGTAGAGCTCCTGCGTGTCCGGCTGCAGTCGTCGAGGGACGTCGTACAGGCCTCGACCTCGACAGTCCACCACTTTGGTGTCGCTGTTACAGGAACACTCCTTCGGACAGGCATGTGATGAAGAGAGGAGGGAGAGGAGGGCACACACCAGGACCACTGAGGACACAACCGGACATTTGGACATCTGAGAATCATTATACGACAAAACAACTGTACACGTACAAACTCTTTAAAGTGGACCTAGACCTGAAGTTCCAATTAAGGCTGTTTTTTGGTGTGTATCTGCGTCATTACCTTGTTTACGAAGCCCTGAAGGTTCTAAACAAACAGTTCAGTCACTGCTGAGAACACTGTGTTTTATTGTAATCTCAGGCTCAGTGAGATCTCTGAAAAAACCCGGTCCGGTTACGTAAACAGCAGTTCTCCAGAACAGCAGATCCTCCTGCTCCGGGCACTAGTCCGGGCACATCCGGTTGCGTACATTGAACCACAGAAGAAGAATAACGTCCGTTGTGGAGGTGTTTCACGAGCGACAGTGTCTTCTGACTCTGGGTCTGACTCTGGGTCAAAGGTCGTCAAAGGGACTGAGGCGGGGAGTCGTGAAGAAGCTATTTTTAAACACTGTTAAAACAATGTTTTGATAATGAGGAGCAGTGCTGAGCCGTATACGACTACGTAGCCCCTTGAAATGAAGCTTCCAAAGGACCGTACTTGAAAAGGAGGGTTTTTGAGGAATTTCCCAGCATCCCCCCCGCGTCGGCGAAGCCGGTAAATCTATTTGATTTTGAGCGACGGCTCAAGCCAAGGACTCGCACAGATGTGTTTTCAACATTTCAATTACGACAATGATCCTATTTTATCTTTCAATTGTCTACGTTTTTTCTGAATCACTCGTCAAGTTTGTTTTGAATTACTGGCTAGTCGTAGCCGATGCTAATATCCCGGTGTTCCTTTCATAAGTGGTTAGCTAGCTGCTATCGCCATTTGTTAAGATGAGTCACCGATAACCCTCGACGTGACACGTTAAAGTTTTAAGTGAAAAGTGTTGGTTGATTATACCGGCGCACTGCTTTGTTAACCCTAACCCTAACAGCTCCTGTGAGCTAAAAACGCTGATTTTCTCTATGGCGTTGGTTCTCAAAGTGCGGCCCGGGGCCCAATGGCGGCCCGCAGAAACATTTCTGGTGACCCCCGCAGTGAATTACAGTGGATAGTTTTAATCCAGGAGCGACTAAGCTTGTTAAATGTTTATTGGACATTACTGGATACAGACCAATAAGTGTAAACAAAAATACTGGGTATTTACCTGGTTTCTATATGGTGAATTTTAGTGTATTATTGTGTTATAAGCTGGTAATAAGCAGGTAGCTACAGCCCCCGATTACTAGCTATTTACCCAGTAAATATATGGTAACAGAAATGTGTTACTTGGTATTAACCTGTAATTAGAAGGTAAGAACAATGGCAAAAATACTGGGTAATTACCCAGTAAATTATAAAGTGTTAAATGACATTATATTAACGCTTATATTACTTAAAGCTAAACTGTAGAACTGCAATCTGGTCATTAAAATGATTACAAATGGGATTTATTTAGGTTTTTTTTTTCTTTGGCGACCCTCAGTCCAATGTTGGGTTCCTAAATTGGCCTCAGGTATCAGAACTTTGAGAACCCCTGCTCTATGGGCTTTGGTGTGGGAGAGTGAGTGACTTTGGTGTGAGGAGAGTGAGTGACTTTGGTGTGAGAGAGTGAGTGACTTTGGTGTGAGAGAGTGAGTGACTTTGGTGTGAGGAGAGTGAGTGACTTTGGTGTGGGAGAGTGAGTGACTTTGGTGTGTGAGAGTGAGTGACTTTGGTGTGAGAGAGTGAGTGACTTTGGTGTGGGAGAGTGAGTGACTTTGGTGTGAGAGAGTGAGTGACTTTGGTGTGGGAGAGTGAGTGACTTTGGTGTGGGAGAGTGAGTGACTTTGGTGTGGGGGAGTGAGTGACTTTGGCGTGAGAGAGTGAGTGACTTTGGCGTGGGAGAGTGAGTGACTTTGGCGTGGGAGAGTGAGCGACTTTGGTGTGGGAGAGTGAGTTACTTTGGTGTGGGAGAGTGAGTGGCTTTGGTGTGGGAGAGTGAGTGACTTTGGTGTGAGAGAGTGAGTGACTTTGGTGTGAGAGAGTGAGTGACTTTGGTGTGGGGGAGTGAGTGACTTTGGTGTGGGAGAGTGAGTGACTTTGGTGTGGGAGAGCTAGTTACTTTGGTGTGGGAGAGCGAGTGACTTTGGTGTGAGAGAGTGAGTGACTTTGGTGTGAGGAGAGTGAGTGACTTTGGTGTGGGAGAGTGAGTGACTTTGGTGTGGGAGAGTGAGTGACTTTGGCGTGGGAGAGTGAGTGACTTTGGTGTGGGAGAGTGAGTGACTTTGGTGTGAGAGAGTGAGTGACTTTGGTGTGAGAGAGTGAGTGACTTTGGTGTGAGGAGAGTGAGTGACTTTGGTGTGGGAGAGTGAGTGACTTTGGTGTGGGGGAGTGAGTGACTTTGGCGTGAGAGAGTGAGTGACTTTGGCGTGGGAGAGTGAGTGACTTTGGCGTGGGAGAGTGAGTGACTTTGGCGTGAGAGAGTGAGTGTCTTTGGCGTGAGAGAGTGAGTGACTTTGGCGTGGGAGAGTGAGTGACTTTGGTGTGGGAGAGTGAGTGACTTTGGTGTGGGAGAGTGAGCGACTTTGGTGTGGGAGAGTGAGTTACTTTGGTGTGGGAGAGTGAGTGGCTTTGGTGTGGGAGAGTGAGTGACTTTGGTGTGAGAGAGTGAGTGACTTTGGTGTGAGAGAGTGAGTGACTTTGGTGTGGGAGAGTGAGTTACTTTGGTGTGGGAGAGTGAGTGACTTTGGTGTGGGAGAGTGAGCGACTTTGGTGTGGGAGAGTGAGTTACTTTGGTGTGGGAGAGTGAGTGGCTTTGGTGTGGGAGAGTGAGTGACTTTGGTGTGAGAGAGTGAGTGACTTTGGTGTGAGAGAGTGAGTGACTTTGGTGTGGGAGAGTGAGTTACTTTGGTGTGGGAGAGTGAGTGACTTTGGTGTGGGAGAGCGAGTGACTTTGGTGTGGGAGAGCGAGTTACTTTGGTGTGGGAGAGCGAGTGACTTTGGTGTGGGAGAGCGAGTGACTTCGGTGTGGGAGAGCGAGTGACTTCGGTGTGGGAGAGTGAGTGACTTTGGTGTGGGAGAGTGAGTGGTTTACATAGCCGTCTCACAGTGTGTTAGACCTATAGGAGACAGTGAAATGTTATTTCACACTTTACTCTGAGGAAACACTTTTCCAGGTCTAACAGACAAAGTAAACAGTAAAGTTTTGTCTTGAGTGTAGAACTCTCTGCTGCCTCTCAGCCCCGTGACCTCTCACCCACTCTCTGCCCACACACACCAATCCATACACGGCAGATATTGGGTGTCTGATTCCCTGTGAGATGACTTCACAGATCCACTCCCGCCGCTGCGTTTGTATTTATAGCAGCGCGGCCTGGACTGGGTCAGACCGGGCAGCACCTGGAAGTGAAGCCGTTACTGCAGCACATGAACACGCCGCGCTGTGGGCTTTGGTTTCCATAGACACGGCGCTTTAAATGAGCAGCTCCTCAGCCGTTCTGTCAACTGGGAATATTTAGCGTTTTTCCCATTTGGGAATTATGTAATTTTCTCCTGCAGCAGGCGGCTTCTCCCGCTAGAATCTCCGACCTATCGGAGCAACAACAACAACAACAACAGGATATACACTGTGTGTGTGTGTGTGTGTGTGTGTTGTATGTGTTCAATAGTGTTGAACCTGCGCTTTAAAGCTGCAGTATGTAAGATCACTGCACTTCCTGTTTGGGGTTGTTTGTGACTCTGTTGTCAGAATGTTTCTTTGACAGTTGCGGCCCGTGTTAGTGCAGTGCTCTTTTCCACCAGTAGGAGGAGCCTCTTCCCCCCCCCCCGGATCTCACCTGCGATTGGTTTAAAAGTCAAGGACAGGAAGTACGTAGACGTAGAACTCCCAGACGTCATCGATCAGGTTCACTAAACAGTGTAATGGTATTTGTTTGGTTCCTCGTCCCTCATATGAAAACACCGTGTCAGGCAAAACTATCAGACCCGACTGAGGGAGCGCTTGTGTGTGTACAGCAGCAGAGCAGAGGCGAAATAGTTGACGATTTATTTAGTGGTCGATGAATAATTGCTGCAGCCTTAAAATAAACTGATGACCTTGAAATGAAGGATATTTACTTTAGAAAAACAGAAATTGACTCTAAATATGGTCACATTTTAAATGTTATTGTATAATTTTGTGTATTTTTTTCGATCAATACAGTTTATACAATATTTAGTGTGTTAGACTATATACTTTTTTTTAATAAATATAATTATATAAAGCTGTAAACATTATCTCTGTGTCATATTTATAGACTGACCGTCTTAAAGGTACAGTACGTAGGATTCAGTTCAGCTGTACATTTAAACCCTACGTTTGTAGTATTTTTGAACATTAATTCCATATTGTTGTCTATTTTGGTGCAGTGTTTGTGTTTCCGTTGTGACACAACAACAACAACAACAACAACACAACACTGAGCATGAGAACATGGTCGAGTTGAGACGTTAGTGCAGAGGCCAGTGTTAATCACACGCTTGTTAATGAATGGAGAGTGTGTTTGTGCCACAGTGTTCAGTCACACACACACACGCACACACACACACACACACACCCCCACATACACACACACACACACACACACACACACACGTTTAAACGCGTAAACAGAGCAGAAGAAGAAGAAGCAGAAGCTCTGGAATGAGGTCAACGCAGGAGAGTCCCTGCAGCCACACACACACACACACACACACACACGCACACAGTCTTTTACAGCAGTCTTAGTGAGGACACACTTTACTAAACCTAAAGTCTTTACTAAAAATAAAACCCTTTACAGTTTTAAGGACGAGACAAAATGTAACTGAACGTGCATATATATATATATTATATATTATATCTAATAAACGTACACGTGTACACATTTTACTCTGGTAATGATATAGTGCACATGGTAATAATGATAATTATAATAATAATGAACAAACATGGTTAATGAATTATTTCACTGAATATCGATACAGTGAAATATTGTGATATTTTGCGTGCAGATATTATATAAATATAGTAGTATAGTATAGTATTTACTACACAGTAGTAATAGTTTTTTTCCTGATACCACACACACATGATTAACAAACTGATAATATACATAAACATTAAACATCCGCTACATAAATTTCATAAATAAAAATTTCATAAAAACAATAATAGTTATAACACGGTATCGTGGTGATTTCCGCCCCTAATGTACATGTAAACATTGTGATAACATTAATACAAATAATCAATGTAATGATAAATACACACGTAATACTAACACATTGAAGGATTGTGATGATATTATATCGATTATTTTAAGCATACATTTTATTTATTTGACACAAACATGAAGCTTTTTGTGGATTAACTTGAAAAAAAATCGATTTCACGTTTCAGTCCACTAGAGGGTGCCGAGTGCTGACGTTCAAGAGTTCAAGAGTTTTATCGCAATATATGATTTCGCAAGTACTGTATATCATGATATCATATTGTGTATTAAATATTGTCATTATATTGTATTGTGAATTAAATATCGTGATATCGTATTTATCGTGATAATATCGTATCGTGAATTAAATATCGTGATAATATTGTATCGTGAATTAAATATTGTGATAATATTGTATCGTGAATTAAATATCGTGAAAATATCGTATCGTGAATTAAATATCGTGATATGTTGTAAATTAAATATTGTGATAATATTGTATCGTGAATTAAATATTGTGATATCGTATAGTGAATTAAATATCATGATATCGTATCGTGAATGAAATATCATGATAATATCGTATTTATCGTGATAATATCGTATCGTGAATTAAATATCGTGACAATATCGTATCGTGAATTAAATATCGTGATAATATCGTATAGTGAATTAAATATCGTGATACTATTATATCGTGAATTAAATATTGTGATAATATTGTATCATGAACTAAATATCATGATTATATCGTATTGTGAATTAAATATCTTGATAATATTGTATCGTGAATTAAATATCGTGACAATATCGTATCGTGAATTAAATATTGTGATATTATTGTATCATGAACTAAATATCATGATAATATTGTATCGTGAATTAAATATCGTAATAATATGTTGTAAATTAAATATCGTGATATCGTATCGTGAATTAAATATTGTGATAATATTGTATCATGAACTAAATATCATGATTATATCGTATTGTGAATTAAATATCTTGATAATATTGTATCGTGAATTAAATATCGTGACAATATCGTATCGTGAATTAAATATTGTGATATTATTGTATCATGAACTAAATATCATGATAATATTGTATCGTGAATTAAATATCGTGACAATATCGTATCGTGAATTAAATATTGTGATATTATTGTATCATGAACTAAATATCATGATAATATTGTATCGTGAATTAAATATCGTAATAATATGTTGTAAATTAAATATCGTGATATCGTATCGTGAATTAAATATTGTGATAATATTGTATCATGAACTAAATATCATAATATCGTGTCGTGAATTAAATATCGTGATAATAACATATTGTGAATTTAATATTGTGAAATTGTATCGTGAATTAAATATCGTGATATCGTATCGTTAATTAAATATCGTGATAATATCATGTTGTAAATTAAATATCGTGATATCGTATCATGAGTTAATATTGTGATATTGCATCGTGACATACATTTATGAAACATGTGCGTGCATATGTATCATAATAAATAACATTTTTACTTTATATATAAAAAAAAAATATATATATATATATACATACATATTTATACATACATATATATATTAATAATAGTAACAACAGCAATAATAATGCTGAATAAAACATATGTTTATATCAGGTTTTCCATATAGTAACAGCAATAACGATGCCAAGAATAAAATATATGTTTATGTAGATGCAGTATCAGGGTTTTCATATATATTGTAACAATAATAACAACATGTTTTTGCAGGTAAATTTAAAAACACATCACATGACTCACAGTTTAAATAAAGACACTTTGACAGTGAGACAGTGAGACAGTGAGACAGCAGGTCTTCACCGTGTTGTTGACATTTCACATGTAACACAATCACAGTCACTGCATGGACACATATACACACATATACACACATATACACACACATGTATACAGATCATGACTCAGCAGAAACAGCATTAAAAACAAAAACACTCTCTCTCTCTCTCTCTCTCTCTCACCTCTCATCTCTGTCGTTGTCGGGCTCGTTCTCTCGTTCTCTCGTCGTCTCTTCCTCGTCTTTCTTTCTTTTTTAATCCTCTTCTGTCTCACCTGAGTCTGACCTGTGAGGACGGACGAGGACGGACACAGAGTGAGGACGACGGTGTTGACCTCAGGATCATCATCATCATCATCATCATCGCTGCTGCTGCTGCACGACCATGAGAGAGAGAGAGAGAGAGCGAGAGACACAGAGAGAGAGCAGGAAAAGATCAGAGCTGAGCTTTAAACCAGCGACTGAAGCTCCCTCTCTCTCTCTCTCTCTCTCTGTTTTGCTTGCTCGCTCTCTCTATCCCCAGTTGTATTGGTGTGTGTGTGTGTGTGTCAGTGTCAGTGTCATCTCCCATTGGACAGCTGTGTCTCTTAAATCACACACACGCGTGCACAAACACACACACACACGCATTCTGGTGCAGCGTTCATACTGGGGACATCAATCATAGACATAATGCATTCCCTTTAACCTTAAACCAAAATGTCCTCTTTCCTGATTGTTTTTATGGTTTTTTTTGGTCCTAACAAAAGTAACACACAAACACACAAACACACACACACACACACGTTCTTGTACTTGCTGCATACTGAGGACCAGGTAAAAGTGCTGACAAAGTGAGGACCAGCATTTCCACTTTATAAATCAACACAATTACAAATATCTACTTCATGAATGACATCTATAAAGAACTACTGGGTGCAGTACCATAAAATCGCTGAAGGTGGAGCCCCAGAGCAAAAAGTGTGTGAAACACCAGGGTTGGAAAATGGGTTTTTGTACCAAATTGAGGACCTAAAAATCACAGTATAGCATGTTATAGCAACCTAAGGAAGTGATTTGAATGAAAACAAAGTGAGGACCAACCAAAATGTCCTCACTTCGTAAAAATGACCTCACTCTCACTGGTCCTCAGTATGCCGCAAGTACAAGAACACACAAACACACCCACAGGGACATTGTCCTCAGTGTAGAGGACACATTTAGACCTGGATCTGCGTTTGTGTCCAAACACAGACGCTGTCGCCGCGGCGTGTTCTGGAGACGTTAGAGCGTGGGCGGGAGAGCGCTGACAGGACACGCCCCCCAGCACGCACACACACACACACACACAAACACACCGGAGATGAAGCTTTTTCTCGTTTATGTAAATGAATTCACTTTTATATTATTCATTATCTTAAGTCTCCGTCCACAGTTTGGCAAAAACCTTGATAATATAATCTATGAGAAGATCACAGATTACAGATTAAGTGTTAAACTCACAGCGGTCACTTCAAGGAGAAGCAAAAACAACAACAACAAATGGACAAAAGCCGGAGACGAATGAATGATTGAATCATTGTTTTAATGATGGTGAAGATGATGATGATGGTGAAGATGATGATGATGATGATGATGATGATGATGAAGATGACCTCAGCTCTGCCGTGTCCTTCCCCGTCTTTGTCCTCATGTCTGCTCAAATTTATTATCCTTTTATTCTGCTGAAGGGCGGGGCTATTATTTATATATGTGTGTGTGTGCGTGTGTGTGCGTGTGTGTGTGTGTGTGCGTGTGTGTGTGTATGATGAGATTGTGACACAAACGTCTGAAAATCATCGAGTTAGAAACGAGAAAGACGTCGCTGTGTCCACCATGTGACATCACAGTGACATCACAGTGACATCACAGCAGTGGATGAATGTTATGATTATGATTTGAGCATACAAATAAATAAATACTGCAGTATATGTACATATTTATTGTGTAATTATATGATATTTTAAAGTGGCAGCAGAACCAAATGAACCATTATTCTTCTGCCTGCTCCTGGAAGACATAGTTTTTATTTATTTGACAGAATTGATTCATCTGCTTTGTGTGTTTTTGGATTATTATCATTTCTTCCTCTCACAGTATGTTGAGAGGTTTCTAAACCATTGATGTTGTTGTTGTTCTAAATGTGTTAATCTAATCTCTGAGTGAAGGAGCAAACACAGGCCTGAGATGATGTTAATCTGTGGAATCACCAGGACGTGAAGTGATGCTTAAACTGAGAGAAAGATCATGTGATGATGTGATGATGTGATGATGTGAGGAGCAGAGCGTCCTCTGAACACACACAATCCTTCACAGAAGTACGGTGGCCCTTAAGGGTGCAAAACACAAACGCAAAACACAACACAAAACACAAACGCAAATCAGAAACACAAAAACATTAACTCAAAACGGAAATACTAATCACACAACACAAATGCAGAAAACACAAAAACATTAACTCACAGCGCAAACACAAAAGCAGAAAACACAAAAACATTAACTCACAACGCAAACACAAACACAAATCACAACGCAAACACAAAAGCAGAAAACACAAAATAATTAACTCACAACGCAAACACACATGCAGAAAACACAAAAACATTAACTCACAACGCAAACACAAAAGCAGAAAACACAAAAACATTAACTCACAACGCAAACACAAATGCAGAAAACACAAAAACATTAACTCACAACGCAAACACAAATGCAGAAAACACGAAAACATTAACTCACAACGCAAACACATGCAGAAAACACAAAAACATTAACTCACAACGCAAACACAAAAGCAGAAAACACAAAAACATTAACTCACAGCGCAAACACAAATGCAGAAAACACAAAAACATTAACTCACAACGCAAACACAAAAGCAGAAAACACAAAAACATTAACTCACGACGCAAACACAAATCACACAATGCAAACACAAATGCAGAAAACACAAAAACATTAACTCACAGCGCAAACACAAAAGCAGAAAACACAAAAACATTAACTCACAACGCAAACACAATTGCAGAAAACGCAAAAACATTAACTCACAACGCAAATCACACAACGCAAACACAAAAGCAGAAAACACGAAAACATTAACTCACAACGCAAACACAAAAGCAGAAAACACAAAAACATTAAGTCACAACGCAAAACACAAATCACACAACGCAAACACAAAAGCAGAAAACACGAAAACATTAACTCACAACGCAAACACAAATCACACAACGCAAACACAAAAGCAGAAAACACAAAAACATTAACTCACAACGCAAAACACAAATCACACAACGCAAACAAAAGCAGAAAACACAAAAACATTAACTCACTTTATCTCACTTGTTAGAGCTGCCGTTCCATGTAGAAGTGCACACTACAGATAGCCCCAGTTCGAATTCCGCCCCAAGCAGAAAACACAAACACAAAAGCATTTAACACAACAACATTATCTCACAACGCAAACGCAAATCAGAAAATGCAAACAAAAAAGCAGACGACACGACAGAAACGTACGTCAAAACGGAAACGCAACTCAAAAAACAACAACGACAAACGTTGTTTCCCGCGATCGACCAGTGTCGTCGCTCGTTGCACAGTCCGTGTTTTTAACACCCATAGGTTAAAAACACGGACTGTGTGATTTGTGTTTCCGTTTTGAGTTAATGTTTCCTGTGTTTCTGATTTGCGTTTGTAGATTTGTGTTGTGTTTTGTGATTTGCGTTTGTGTTTTGCACCTCAGGGCCACCGTACAGAATCCCAAACATCTGCAGGCTTTAGCGCTCACTTCTGTCTGGGATTGAAGTGGATGATGATGATAATGTTGTCTCTTCATCTCTGGACTCATAAAAGCAGCTCAGGGTGTTTTTAAATCACAGCACAGGGAAATGAGAGGCTCCTTTAGTGCAGGTAACAGCTCTGTCTTTATTGTGTTGATGTTCTTTTCCCTCCTGAGCCAAAGTGCTTTCAAACCCTTTCATATCAAGTGAATATTTGACCTCAGGGATTAACCCGTCTTCATCCTGGCTGAGCGTTTTATCTGTTATTGGTGCGATGATGCAGCGTCTTCTTCTTTTTCTTTTTAACACCATGTGTGTTTGGTTTCCACCGCGGCCGCCCAGCGTCTTAAATTAGCCGCTGCTGCTGCTGCTGCTGCTGGGTTTTCCATGTGGGTGTCGAGCTGGTGAGCTGCTGAAAGGCTCTGGCAAACGCTCGTGACGGGATAATCTGCACCTGTTTCTCTGGGCAGAGGCTAAAACAGGGCCGTCGTCGCCGCTTCAGCAGCAGCAGAACTTCAGGCCGAAGCGGCCGCGTCCGCGTTGATGTTTTCTCAGCTCTTGTTTTCACCTGGTCCGCGTGAACGCGGCGGTTTTTAATAAAAGCGTTTGTTGGTCCGTTAAAACGCGTCGGCGTCGTTTTCCCAGAGTCCTGCAGAAGAACTCACGACGAAGGAAATCATGGTTTGAGTTAAGAGCGTCTCCAACGTCGGCCATTTTTGTGTCGCGGGTCACAGACTTTGGTTTTCTGAGATAAATAATAATAATAATAATCAGTGCTGTCAAACGTTAACGGCATCGACGCACGACTCGTTTCCATGACGACTGACATATTTAGGGACCGAGGACACAAGCGTGTGAGGACGTATTGTTATTCTAGGAATTATTATTATTATTATTATGAGTTCGAGCTCTAATTTGACCCCTAAACTTGCATGAAAACAGATGAAAATTTCCACATATCTAAACTGGCGATGTAGCGCCCCCCTCTGGTCAGCCGCCTATGGAGCGGCCAAAATTTAGTTGCGCTGAATTTCACGAAATTTGTTGGGAACATGGTTCGGCCCAAGAAGAACAAGAAAACTTTCTTGGGACCATGACCTCAACTCAACCGGAAGTCGGCCATCTTGGTTTTTGGCGTCCATCTTGGCGTTTTGTTGTTTTGTAACTGAACGAACTTGAATACGAAAAACGTGTTGAATTGTACTAGTTTACTATTATTATTATTAGTGCTGTGCAATACGTTAACGCATGACACGTTTCCATGACGACTGACAGGAAAAAGCCGCGCATGACGTCATGTTTTCTTGACTCTCGATTGTTAAAACGAGTCTCTAAAGTCAACGCTAACCTTTAAAAACAGAGTCACACATACGCAGTTACACAGGTACGCTAACGTTATTTGTTAGCGCTGCTCTTTTCCTTTAATAAACAGACAGCTCCCGTTCCACTGTGGGCTAACGCTAACGGCTCTAAAAGGAGCTAATGCAGCTAACGGAGCTAACTGGTAAATAAATGCCTGGACTCCGCTGTCGCGGCGCGTACACATGACGTCACGCGGTTCTTTTCCGTTATCACAACACTTTAAAACATTCATATCTTCAGTTCCACAACTTCTGTGTTTTTCTCTCTATTTTTTTCCACTTGTTTCCTCTTTGTGTGTCTTTGTGTGTCTTTGTGTGTCTTTGTGTCTTTCTTCAGTGACTCAGTGTTGTGTCTCTTTCAGCTGTCGGTATCCAGATGAAACTTGACTTCTTCCAGAAGAAGTTCTGGACGGCCAGCAGACAGGTGCACACAGATATATTATTATTATTATTATTATTATTATTATAATAATAAATGAACACACACACTGACAGTGTTGTATTTGTATTTCTTCACATGATCACATGTTACAGTGTGCAGCTTTAGACGGGAAATGCTCCATCAGCTGTGATGATGAGGTCAGTTTTCATCACACGGTTCAGTCACGATCTCGTCTGTCTGACACTTTTTAAAAAGACTGTCGTCTTTAACAGAACATCAACTGTTACCTCATCGATAACAACGGATTCATCCTGGTCGCAGAGGATTATACTCTGGTAAGACACACACACACACACACACACACACACACACACACACACACACACACACACACACACACACGTTTAAAAACAGAGTTTAGCATGTTTAGGGAAGTGGTTCCAATGAAAAAGACCTACTAGAACTTATTTGCGTCACGCTTTAGCCCCTCCCACTTCCAATTTTTCACGCTTTTTCACCAAACGTTTTTTTTTTAGTTTTAGAGTTTTCGGGATATGTTCAGGCCTTGAAAAACTATAACTAAATCTAAAGGACCTAAAAAATACATAAAACAACATAGAACAACCTAAAAACTACATATAACTACACAGAACTACTTAAAAACTACCTATAACCACCTAAAACTATCTAAAGGACATAAAAAACTACCTAAAACTACGTAAAACAATCTAACAACTACCTAAAACTACGTTAAATTACCTAAAACTATCTAAAGGACCTAAAAACTACCTATAACTACATAAAACAACCTTGAAACTACCTATAACTACATAAAAACTACCTATAACTACATAAAAAACTACCTATAACTACCTAAATGACCTAAAAAGTAACTAAAACTACATAAAACAACCTAGAAACTACATTTTACTACCTAAAAACTACCTATAACTACCTAAAGGACCTAAAAAGTACCTAAAACTACATAAAACAACATTGAAACTACTTCTAACTACCTAAAACTACCTGAAAAATACCTAAAACAACCTTAGAAACTACTTAAAACTACCTTAAATTACCTTAAACCATCTAAAAGACCTAAAAACCAACCAGGAAAACAGACAATGAAACAATAAAATACTACAGAAAATATAAAGAACATTTTTATCTTCACGTTTTATCTTTTTTCAAACGTGATTTTATTGATTTTATGAACAATAAAGATTTCTGATTCTGACATCAAATAAATCACTGATTCATTGATTAAAAGTCCTCACGTTGTTTCTGTGGTTTCAGTCATTTCTTTATATTTTAAATTCATATACGTATATATATATATATATATATAAATATATTATTTTAAACTGCTTGTTTTCTGTGTCACAGACGGGGAAGTTCTTTGGAGATGCAGAGGGGGCAGTGATGAGCAAACTGCTGAACATGGGCTCGTTCAAGAGGTGAGGATTTAAACTGTGTCTTCATCTATGTGCTCAAGAACATCAGTCAGAACTCTCTCTCTCTCTCTCTCTCTCTCTCTCTCTCTCTCTCTCTCTCTCTCTCTCTCTCTCTCTTTCTCTCTCTTGACCAATCGTGTCGAGCTATTCAGCGCCGACCTCTGACCTCTGACCTCTGACCTCTCGCTAAGCAGAATTCTCCGTTAGGGGATTTCAGCAAATCTGGTCCTGAAACGAAGGACTTAGGAGAAACTTGAACGTGTCCACGCACACACACACACACACACACACACACACACACACACACACACACACACACACACACACACACACACACTGCTGTGGGCCAAGATTTTTATGGACATTTTTGAGGAGAAAAACACGTTTGAGAGTAAATTTAGACGTGAGCGGACGCTGTGACCACAGATCTGAGGTCAGTGTTCACAGCTGTTTTTGTTTCTTTGAATAACACAGTGACATTTTGAGCACAGGTGGAAACATGTTTCTCTATCTTTGTCACAAACGTTCACCTGGACTCAGACGAATGTTTGAGTCGCTGTGACTTTAACGTTTGTGGTGAATTATTATCATGAGGTGAAAAACTACCTATAACTACATAAAACTATCTAAAGGACATGAATACTACCCAGAAACTACCTAAAACAACCTTAAAACTACCTAAAGGACCTAAAAATGACCTATAACTGCCTATAATTACCTAAAAACTACCTAAAGGACATGAATACTACTCAAAAACTACCTAAAACAACCTTAAAACTACCTAAAGGACATGAATACTACCCAAAAACTACCTAAAACAACCTTAAAACTACCTGAAGGACCTAAAAACTACCTAAAAACTAGCTAAAGGACCTAAAAATGACCTATAACTGCCTATAATTACCTAAAAACTACCTAAAGGACATGAATACTACCCAAAAACTACCTAAAACAACCTTAAAAATATCTAAAGGGCCTAAAAACTACCCTTGAACTCAGTAAAATCTCCCAAAAGGACCTGAAACGATTGAATGGTGTAACTTTGATGACCTGAGGTCAGAACATTTAACAACAATCTTCACCTTGAATAAATTTCTCCAGATTCGATATAAACGTTCACTTGGACTCATGAGCGACTCGTGGATGAATTCGTTAAACTGCTGCTTCAAACAAACGTGAAGAAGATGTTCATTTGAAGTGGTTAGAATTTGGCAGGTCAAAGGTCAAACCTTAACTCTGTCAACATGTCTAATAATATATGTTCACTTGGACTCAAACATGAACTGAATCATGAGTTTGTTGGTGACAAAAAAAAAGAACTTTGTTCCTGCGTTTGTGTCATTTTACGACATGAAGCGAAACAAGAAAATCCTTTTCAAATGTCCTTGTGTTTTCAGTGTGTTTTCAGTGTGTTGTCAGTGACGTCTGTTCTGGATCCAACTGATCAAACAGCTCAGTTTGAGCCTCAGAGTCCATTAAAGGCAGCTTTTCTCGCACTAATCACAACAACAAACACTCACAGACGTCTTATTAAATTCCTTCTCAAAGATGCAAACTCCAGCTCGGCTAAAGTGACACTAATTCCAGTTGCCACGCCGTCGCAGCCCATAATAATCACTGGGTGACGACCGTTCACGGTGAAGATGAGACTGCGACGGCAGACGTTTCACACTCGTAAAAAAAAACAAGACTTTTCTTTTCTTTCTGAGGGATTATTTCAAATTAAATAATCAGCAGAGTGAGTCAGCTGCGCGGCGTTAGCCTGATGACTAATAACAGCTAACGGACGTTAGCGCTAACGAAGCCGATCCCGTCCGTTTGAACTCTGTTCATCTGCAGAGAATTAAACCAGACGCTGTTTCGCCGTCTCGTTCAAATCATGTTTGAGTTTTTACAAAGAGTTTGTGTTGGTTTGAAACTGGCAGAATTAATCCGTCAGCATCGTTAGAAAACACACGGTTCAAAGATGATTAAGATTATTAAGATTATTCGTCTTTATGAACAAGAAATGGTGAGAGAGAGAGAGAGAGAAAGGCAAGGAAATACATTTGAAATCATGGACATTTTTAGTGCACGCACGTTAACGACTGACCGGAAAAAGATGCACGTGACGTCATGTTTACGTGCCACGACACCAGAGTCCAGGCACCGTTTACCAGTTAGCTCCGTTAGCTGCATTAGCTCCTTTTAGCGCAGTTAGCGTTAGCCTACAGTGGAACTGGAGCGTTGTGTTTATCAAAGGAAAAGAGCAGCGCTAACAAATAACGTTAGCGTACCTGTGTACTGCGTGTGTGTGCCTCTGTTTTTAAAAGTTAGCGTTAGCTTTACACATATCTTTTTACGGTCAGTCGTCTCAGAAACGCGCCGTGCGTTAGCGTGGGTTAACGTTGACGTACGCTAACTGCCGTTAGCGCTTTAACACGCCCAGCACTAGAAATAATATAAATGAAAACCATTTAAAACATTAAACAACTTAAAATCAAGCAGAAATTAAAACAAAATCGATGAAAAAAACAATTAAAAATTAGCATTAAACAATTTAAAATCAACAATCAACAATTTAAAATCACACAGAATTTCATGCAATTTAAAATCATTATTTTAAAGTGATTAAAATCATTTAACAGGAAAGTTAGTGGTTAAAATTGATAAAGGACACTTGAAGCCTTCTGAAATCTACCTCAACGTCACAACATAAAGGG
>NC_139810.1:695000-792500 GCF_963457635.1 Microchirus variegatus | reverse complement strand
GGACGCTGTGACTCAAAGTGACCGCTGGAAAAAAAAACAAGAAAACGTCTCTCAATCCAAACCATAGACGAGTAAAAATGGATTTAACCTCCAATAACCTCAGTGTGTGGTCACTGTGTGTGTGTGTGTGTGTGTGTATGTGTGTGTGTGTGTGTGTGTGTGTGTGTGTGTGTGTGTGTGTGTGTTTAGACCACAGGAAGTGAGGACATTTTGTCAAAGTGGGGACATCTTGGCTGGTCTTCACGTCCTGACTCACATTAAAATGTCTGTTTATGGGTCACAGAGTTCCCCACAGGTCCTTGAAATCCTTGGAAAATCAAGACCTGGGTCCTTGAAAGTGCTTGAATGTTGTTCATAAAGAAGTGAAGTTGATATTGAGCTAAATGTCTCCCTCGTTTGTTACGACGCCACCTACTGTTTGACCTTGGCCTGCGTTGCTTGACGTACGTAGACGAGGCCTACGCAGGACAAACGTGGAGACATCATCACTAGGACGGTGTTGTGGACACTGTCCACTGTCTCTCTGTCTCTCTGTCGTTGACGTGAGATTCCAGAACAATGAGCGAGTAAAGTTAAGAAAGAGAGAGAAAATGACCACGTGATGTCTGGGAAATGAAAATTCACCAAAGACAAAGACTGACTTTGACCCTGAGCTGCAAAGATTGCGTTGATGAATCGTCATTTATTCTGATCTCTGTGTGATTTTTCAGCTTCTTAAATGACTTTCTTCAAACAGCGCCCTCCTGTGGATCATCGGTGGCCGTTTTAATGCTTTAATGTTTTATAGAGCGTCCAAAACTAACACGACAGTAATTCACATGTGATGATGTCACCGATCTGCTAATCCCGACTGAAGTCGAGCTGCAAAAGAGCCGAGACAATTTCACAGCTGAGCAGCTCCAGGCCTTAGCCGCGAGTTAGCATATCTGTACACTGCAGTGTGTGTGTGTGTGTGTGTGTTCGTTCTTGTACTTGCAGCATACTGAGGACCAGTGAGGGTTTTTAACCAACAAAGTGAGGTCATTTTTACGGAGTGAGGACGGTCCTCACTTTGTTTTCATTGAAATCACTTCCTTAGGTTGCTATAACATGCTATACTCAATTGTTTTTTGGCAAAGATTTTTTACAAATTTTGGACGACAGTAAAGTATGACGTTTTTTTTGGTCAAATCTTTTTTTATTTTGGTCGACATAGTATAAGTATGATGTTTTTGTAAAATTATGGACCAAAAATTTTTGGTCAATTTGTTTTTTAAATTTTGGTCGACATAGTAAAAGTATGATGTTTTTGAAAAATGTTGGACCAAAAATTTTGGGTCAAATTTTTTTTTTCAAAATTTGGTCAACATAGTATAAGTTTGTTGTTTTTGTAACATTTTGGACCAATCATTTTTGGTCAAATTTTTATTTTATTTTGGTCAACATAGTATAAGTATGATGTTTTTTTTAAATTCTGGACCAAAAATTTTTGGTCAAACTTTTTTTTAAAATGTTGGTTGACATAGTATAAGTATGACGTTTTTGAAAAATGTTGGACCAAAAATTTTTGGTCACTTTTTTTTATTATTTTGGTCGTCATAATATAAGTATGATGTATTTGTAAAATTTTGGACCAAAAATTAAAAAAGAATCAAAAAATTTTTCCAGCCCTTTCTGCTCTGGGGCTCCACCTGCAGACATTTTATGGTACTGCAACCAGTAGTTCTTTATTGATGTTATTCATGAAGTAGATATTTGTTGATAATTGTGTTGACTTATAAAGTGGAAATGATGGTCCTCACTTTGTCAGCAACCCAGTCCTCAGTATGCAGCAAGTACAAGAATGTGTGTGTGTGTGTGTGTGTGTGTGTGTGTGTGTGTGTGTGTGTGTGTGTGTGAGTGACACGAGCAGCGCGTAACATAATCCACACGACCTGTGGAGCTGAACTAATCCCAGACGTTTGCACATGTACACTGTCTTTCACACATGTTCATACACACACACACACACACACACACACACACACACACACACACACACACACACACACACACACACACACACACACACTCTAATTAAACCTCTCCGTTCAGATGACACTAATCCTCCGTCGTTACAAATCCTCGTCTCTTGATCTCACACAGGAATAAATCTTCTTATTAACCTTTTTTTTATTTTTTTTATTCCTGCACATAAAAATTTAAGACGATGATTTATTTATATTTTTATATTAATAATGTCATACGTTATCATGTGACATCAATTATTATTTACACACGTTTAAAACTCACTTTATTTGAATCCAAACTCGTTTTTCCTGCATCTGAGCAAACAAATACAAGGTAATAAAAAATAGAAGATAAATACTTATATATACTCTTATTTATTCTTTATTTATGAGCTTAAATAAAGGAACCTTTGACCTCAGAGTCGCACATAAAGTCTGGGAGCATTGAGACGATTAAATCATGTAAATAATTAAAGCATTTGTCGTAAACGTTTGGTTTTTAAATTGTCTTTTTTTTTGTCTTGTTTTTATGAAGAGAATAAAGTTTAACCTTTAAAATTAATGAATTTATTTAGTGTTCTAGGGTAGAAGAAATGTGCTTCACTGTGATTGGTGCAAAGGTAAATTATATCCGTTTAAATGAATATTCTCTCACACAAAAATTCACACGTTCATATTCAAACGTGCTGAATCTGAAAGATTTCTGCAATTTTCAACGACAACAAAATCAAACCAAACAACTGAAGATTTAAATCTAATCTGTCAAACGATATTAAGATTTTGTTGTGCAATAAATTCTTCATTTAAGAAAAAAAACACAGTTTTCTGCCTCTCTATCCCCGGCTCCATCCTGCAGTACTGTCTCAAACCTCTGGGGGGCAGTAGAGTTCAAGCAATGTTGCACGAAAGTTTGGCCTCAGAGGAGGAGGATGATGATGATGATGATGATGATGATGAAGGAGAGAAACGCTGTTTTGTGTCAATCGTGTGTTTGTGAGGATGTGGTGTTTCAGTGTCAGCCTGAACCTCATTTGCATAACTATTTTAAATATAGATGTGACTTTGAACGACTTTTCCACCAAGTCTGACTCGGTTTTTTCCTTCTCTCTTTGCTTTTTCTCTCCTTCCCTCCCTCCTCCCTTCCTTCCCTCCCTCCTTCCCTCCCTCCTTCCTTCCTTCCTTCCTTCCCTCCTTCCCTCCCTCCTTCCCTCCCTCCTCCCTCCTCAGCTCAGAGGATGGGGCGGAGCACTCAGGTACCATGTGACACAGAGTATCCAGCCTTCGTGTCAGAAAGAACCATCAAAGAGAACATGGGCAACATCGACTGTGACGGCTGCATCAAGTAAAGATACACACACAATACACACACACACACACTCACACAATACACACACACTGATCAACAGAACACTCTCTCTTCCACTCATTCATCACTGCCATACATCTGTTATATATATATATGTACATATATATATACGTACATATAAATGTACATATATGTATATGTGAGCGAGGGAATGAGTGTGTGGGTGTGTGAGTGAGTGAGTAAACGAGTGAGTGAGTAAACGAGTCAGTGTGTGAGTGAGTAAACGAGAGTGAGTAAACGAGTGAGTGTGTGAATGTGAGTGAGTGAGTAAACGAGTGAGTAAACGAGTGTGTGAGTAAACGAGTGTGTAAGTAAACAAGTGAGTGAGTGAACGAGTGAGTGAGTGACGAGTGTGTGAGTGATTGAGTGAGTGAGTGAAAGAATGAACGAGTGTGAATGTGTGAGTGAGTGAGTGAATGAATGAGTGAGTGAACGAACGAGTGAGTGTGTGAGTGAGTGATTGAGTGAGTGAGTGAAAGAATGAACGAGTGTGAATGTGTGAGTGAGTGAGTGAGTGAATGAATGAGTGTGTGATTGAGTAAACGAGTGAGTGAGTGAATGTGTGAGTGAGTGAACGAACGTGTGAGTGAGTGATTGAGTGAGTTCCTCGTGAACAATTTGTGTTTTTTGTCAGGCAGTTGTGAGGTTTTCGCTGTGGTGTGTGTGTGTGTGTGTGTGTGTGTGTGTGTGTGTGTGTGTGTGTGTGTGTGTGTGTGGAGGGGTTTATTAGCTATAATATTCACAAATATAAAGCTCCACGTTTTCTGCTTCTTTAGTTTCTCTTCACATGACAAAGGTCCTTAAAGGACACAGAGACATAGATCAGGTCCTGAAAGGACACAGTTTGTCCTCACTGTGAAGATGTTCTCACACAGTGAAACCATGACTCAGCTGTTTAAATCATCGTTAAACATCATTAAAGCCAGTTTGTGTGAATATTTCCTGGTTTCTTTTCTCCATAAAACAAAGAAATAATTTTTTGGTTTGTGAACAAAAACGAGACATTTGACAAACACTGATCTGTATATTTTTACAACATTTTCTAACATTTTATGAACCAAAATAACGGCTCATTAGTCGCAGCCCTGGTTTATTTATTAATGTGCTCATTAGTATGAGGACATGAGGACGTGAGGACATGAGGACATGGCTGCTCGTCCTGTAGTCCAATTAAAAACAAACTTTAAATCCTAGAAAGTTCTGAAGCTTCAAATCAAACCCAGAAACAAATAAAAAGAAGAAATCGTATCATTATAAAAACAATAAGAGCTCAATTAAAAAGAACCTCAGAGAAATTCATCTGTGGATTGTTTTGTTTCATTGATGATGATGTTTGGTCATAAAACGATGAAGATGATGATGATGATGAAGATGATGATGAAGATCTCCAGTGTCTTTGTTTTTTAACCAAAAATGATTCAGTTTTAATTAGTTCTTTCTTTTATGAAGAAGAAGAAGAAACCAGGAAAATAGTGAGACAGGTGTGAAGACAGTGAGACAGGTGTGAGGACAGTGAGACAGGTGTGAAGACAGTGAGACAGGTGTGAGGACAGTGAGACAGGTGTGAGTACAGTGAGACAGGTGTGAGGACAGTGAGACGGGTGTGAGGACAGTGAGACGGGTGTGAGGACAGTGAGACGGGTGTGAGGACAGAGAGACAGGTGTGAAGACAGTGAGACAGGTGTGAGGACAGTGAGACAGGTGTGAGGACAGAGAGACAGGTGTGAGGACAGTGAGACGGGTGTGAGTACAGTGAGACGGGTGTGAGTACAGTGAGACGGGTGTGAGGACAGTGAGACGGGTGTGAAGACAGTGAGACAGGTGTGAGGACAGTGAGACAGGTGTGAGTACAGTGAGACAGGTGTGAGGACAGTGAGACAGGTGTGAGTACAGTGAGACAGGTGTGAGGACAGTGAGACGGGTGTGAGTACAGTGAGACGGGTGTGAGTACAGTGAGACGGGTGTGAGGACAGTGAGACGGGTGTGAGGACAGTGAGACGGGTGTGAGGACAGTGAGACGGGTGTGAGGACAGTGAGACGGGTGTGAGGACAGTGAGACAGGTGTGAGGACAGTGAGATGGGTGTGAGCTGACTGACTGCCAAATAGTGAACTATTCTATGTATCCACCAACAGACTGACTGCCAAATAATGAGCTATTATCGATTTCCACCAAGAGACTTGCTGCCAAATAATGAGCTCTTCTCCATATCCACCAACTGACTTGCTGCCAAATAATGAGCTCTTCTCCATATCCACCAACTGACTTGCTGCCAAATAATGAGTTCTTCTCCATATTCGCCAACTGACTTGCTGCCAAATAATGAGCTCTTCTCCATATCCACCAACTGACTTGCTGCCAAATAATGAGTTCTTCTCCATATTCGCCAACTGACTTGCTGCCAAATAATGAGCACTTCTCCATATCCACCAACTGACTTGCTGCCAAATAATGAGCACTTCTCCATATCCACCAACTGACTTTAGCGTCAACAGCCTGGATTAAAAAGAGTTTAGATTAAAATCACAGTGGATTAAAAGCAGGATCACAGTTTCATCTAAGAAACGAGGTTTAATCAGAACTTTGTGACTGAGGCAGATTTGTAATGAGTGTAATAAAGACAATGATTCCCTGATGAGAGCAGATCATGTGGAGTCGCTGCAAAATTCTTCTTCGTTTTTTACGATTTTGGTTGCGAATCGTCGCGTTAATTACGTATAATTGTGATTATCTGCAGGATCTGCAATGACTTTTATACGAGCTTCCACAGATTATCGTCGCCCGCTGGTTTTTAACGTCTTACAAATGTTCGCCGTCGCAAAACAACGTGAAAATAACGTTTTTTTTCTCAGTTGAAAACTCAAACATTGATGCGGCTGCAGGATCGTTGGTGTTCACTCGTACTTTTTACCTACGAGTCAAACTCGCGACCCTTAATTTCACTTAATATCAAGTTATAATCTAGTTATTTCTCCATGTTTTTGTGTAATTTAGTGTCATAAATATGTTTTTTTTTACTGTAATATCGATCATCATAATGTGACGTCATGATGGAATATCACCCCGGAACTTCCTCTTGACTGCCCCCTACTGGCCAGATTAGATGCTCTGTGGCCTGCGTTATGATGTTTTTGATAATGCAGATTAAATCATGACATCATCATAATAACAACACAAATGACAAATAATGATTGACTGTAATAATCGGACGAAGCATCATAGGAAAAATAGACGTAAAAAAAGACGTATCTTTCAAGAATAAAGTCCTGATTTCCTGCTTTTCGATCTCTGTCACTCAACCGTCTGTGTCTCTCTGTCGCCCTCTGTCGTTTGTCAGAGGAAAGGCATTAAAGTGTATGTGTGTGTGTGTGTGTTCTTGTACTTGTGGCATACTAAGGACCAGTGAGGGTTTTTAACCAACAAAGTGAGGTCATTTTTACGGAGTGAGGACATTTTGGTCGGTCCTCACTTTGTTTTCATTGAAATCACTTCCTTAGGTTGCTATAACATGCTATACTCTGTTTGTCAAAACTGTGTGTCAAACTTTTTTGTCAAATTTTGGACAAATTTTTTTGGGTCAAATTGTTTTTTCAAATTTTGGACCAAAAATTTTGGGTCAAATTTTTTTTTCAAATTTTGGACGGCATAGTATAGTATGAAGTTTTTGTCAAATTTTGGGTCAAAATGTTTTGTCAAATTTTGGGTCAAAATGTTTTGTCAATTTTTTTTGTCAAATTTTGGGTCAATTTTTTTTGTCAAATTTTTTTTTTTAAATTTTGGACCAAACATTTTGGGTCCAATTTCTTTTTCAATTTTTGGACGACATAGTATATAGTATGACGTTTTTGTCAAATTTTGGGCCAAAACATTTTTTTTTTTAAAAATCGAAAAAGTTTTCCAGAACCTTTTTGCTCTGGGGCTCCACCTGCAGACATTTTATGGTACTGCAACCAGTAGTTCTTTATATATGTCATTCATGAAGTAGATATTTGTAATTGTGTTGATTTATAAAGTGGAAATGCTGGTCCTCACTTTGTCAGCAACCCAGTCCTCAGTATGCAGCAAGTACAAGAGTGTGTGTGTGTGTGTGTGTGTGTGTGTGTGTGTGTGTGTGTGTGTGTGTGTGTGTGTGTGTGTGTGTGTATGTGTGTGTGTGTGTGTGTGTGTGTGTGTGTTCAAGGCCAGCAGCTGTGCTGTCACAGTGTGTTTCAGTCTTTCCTCCACGAACACTTTGCTCTGCGTTGTATCAGCGGTGCAGCTGAGCAGAGTCCAGACTCATCTCATCTCATCTCGGCTCAGCTCGGCTCGGAGCCTGAACCCAGATTATTAAAACTTCCTCTGCAGATCCTAATTCACTGTGAGTGAAAGTGGCTCGGCCCGGTTGGGTTTGGTTTGCTCCGTCACAGTGGGGACGGCTGCATGAGGATGCGGTGGATCGGTGCGGCTCGGGGTTTGTGGTCAGAATAAATTGGTCATGGTATTAAATTAGAGAGGATGGAGATATTCCTGTAGATATGGGATTAGGTTTGACCCGTCAGGTGTTTAGTTTCCACTGACTTCTACTTCACTACCACGGTTTGTGTGTGTGTGTGTTCCATTAAAGTGTAACAATGTTGGATTTCAACCTTCAAATAACATCTCTAAGATTGTTCTGATGATCCGTGCATGAACTTAGAGCAGGGTGAACGTCACCACAGTCAAACTGTAGGGGGAGCCACAGAGTCAATACGACTTTGGCTCCGTCCCAATACCCCCCCCCCCCTACAAATTCCCACTTGGTTTGGAGCGCCCTCAACCGTAAATTCAACCCCACGTTGAGGGAAGTTGCTTCCCTTTGGAATTGGGACACCACTATATGCAAATTAGCGTCGTGAACGTAACGTACGTGCTAACCTACGTCACGTGTTGACAATTCTATGGTATTTGTGTTCAAGTTAACGCCGGTACACACATCCACACACTGACAAAACTACACACATGTAGCAGAGATGACGGGCAAACTCTGTCAAAGCACTCGGCAAATAGCCGCTAGCTAGCTAGTTAGCTAGCTGCTTTCATAAATGGTCACTTATTTTCTGACATTAGTGTTCAAAGCTCAACGGTCCTCTGGATGTGTATCAAACCAACATATTCCAACACATTCCGACATTGTAACACGCTTATTTGCGAAAATATATCACAACGGTAATTGTTCCTCGGCAGATGTGGCCGCCATCTTTGTTGGAAAAAATCAGCCGGCTCGCTGAATTCGCAAAGCATCATGGGTAATTTCACCTTCCACTTCTTTTTAAGCACCAGAGCTCACTACGTTTTGAGGGTTGATATAAGGAGAAAATCGCATTTTCCCTTCGCTCATAGCTACACGAGAACGAGCTAAATTTAGGGTTAGGGCAAAAATGTAGAGTTAGGGGAGGAGGTTTTGGGGCGGGGCCTAAGTCTTACTTTAATATTTGACCCACAAGAGTTTGTTCTCGTCCGTGATCGATCTGAACGCTTGTTTTTATAAACTCTCGTGAATGTTTCACGCTGTTGTTTTATTGTGAGTTTTCAGGAACAGTTTTAGCTGAAACTGTAAGACTTTAGCGATGACTTTAGCGCTGGTTCTCAGGTGTGAAGGGAACTTCCCTAAAGGTCGTTCCGTTTTCGCGCGTTAATTTAATCTTCACGCTTTCACACGCGGACGTTTCCCTCTGATAAACAAACGTCTTTCGCGGTGAACGTGATCGACGACGCAGCTGCGGTGGAAGAGAGAGACATAAAGATAAAGAAGAGAGAGGGCGACAGAAAGAAGAGATCATCTTTACGACCTCTTCATAAAACTTATCCACGCTCGTAAATCAGCGTCCAGGAGGCCGAGGCCTCGTCTCTCTCTCTCTGTCCGGTGAAAAACAAAACGCCGCCATGGGAAACTCTGAGCTCTGACGTGTGCTTCACATTCGTCTTTGGAGTGTTTTATGTTCGGCAACACTTCATCCACGCTCGCCTCGCAGACGAGATTACAAAGACAAAAGAGGCGAGTTCCAGGAAAAGATGTGTGTGAACTTTTATCTGGAGGTCTGTTGATGCGAGTCCGTCCACACGTCTCTGTCCTGAACACTCAGAACACAAATCCTCTGGACACACATGGACATTTACATCAGAACCATGAGCTTTGTCTCCTCATCAATCCAACTCTGACCTTCCTGTCTGTCTGTCTGTCTGTCTCTCTCTCTGTCTGTCTGTCTGTCTGTCTGTCTGTCTGTCTGTCTGTCTGTCTGTCTGTCTGTCTGTCTCTCTTGTGATTGGCAGGTCCTTTGTGATCCAGCAGATACCCAGCAGTAACCTCTTCATGGTGGTGGTGGACAACCAGTGCGACTGCAGCATGTTTGAGCCGATCACCATGGACCCTGTGGAGATCATCTATATCCTTTTCACAGGAGGAGGAGGAGGAGGGGTGTGTGTGTGTGTGTGTGTGTGTGTGTGTGTGTGTGTGTGAATTATAGTCCTGGAAATAGTCACATGATGGTGGTTTGGAAACAAGAGAAATGAATAGTGCGGGGGAAGGAAATATCGTAAACCAAGATGGAATTCATCAACCTGTTTGACGTGAATGAAAAACAACATGAGGAGCATCGATTTAAGACGGATGTTCAAGGGTTCAGGATGGATGATGGAAGGATGGAAGGATGATGGATGAATGGATGGATGAATGAATGAATGAATGGAAGGATGGATGAATGATGGAGGGATGGAAGGATGGATGGATGAATGATGGATGAATGGATGGAAGGATGGATGAATGATGGATGGATGGATGGATGAATGATGGAGGGATGGATGGATGGATGAATGAATGGAAGGATGGTTGAATGATGGATGAATGATGGATGGATGGATGATGGAAGGATGGATGGATGAATGATGGATGGAAGGATGGATGAATGAATGGATGGACGGATGGATGATGGAAGGATGGATGGATGAATGAATGATGGATGGAAGGATGGATGAATGATCGATAGATGGAAGGATGGATGAATGATGGATGGAAGGCTGGATGAATGGCTGAATGATGAATGAGGGATGGAAGGATGGATGATGGATGAATGATGGATGGATGGATGGAAGGATGGATGAATGATGGATGGAAGGATGAATGATGGATGGATGGATGAAGGATGGATGAATGAATGGCTGGATGGATGGATGAATGAATCCACGACGGCTCCGTCCTCTCTTTCCATATTTAGATAGATGAAGACAGAGAGCAGTACCACTGGAACCTGTAGGGGGCAGTGTAGCTGTTCATTATTTCTGATCGTGACAACACGCGACTGCTCAGCAGTGGGCGGGGCCTAAGGCTCGGCGGTCTCTTAGCAGTTAGCAGAGCGGTTGCTAACATGATGATCGTGTCACGTCCGCCAACAACTTTAGCAGGAACTTTTTCTCCTTTACTCGGGATATCGACAAATCTAATTAGTTTTTCTGGTGATATTAGAGACCGTTTTGAAAGCATCGTTCTGATGGTCTTTGACAGTGCAATTTTTTATTCAGATGCTAATGATGACGCAGCCTCCCCTACACATCCATGATGTTCCTGCTAATTTGCAGGTTAGAGGTGAAAGTTTAGATAACGACAGCATCCTCTGTCCAAACATGTCCTGAACTCCCCAAACCAAAGCATCGTCGTCTTGGCATCGCTTCCTATCAGGCACAGAATTAACTTCAATGTCGTTTTTTGGCGTCGTGAATTCTGAAGATTTGAACCTGGCACTGACTCCGTTCTTTCCTGCCAAGATGGCGGCGTAAACAAACAGAGTCACGTGACTCGGTCTGGGCCTCGCTGTTCCAGGACAACGTGGACGTTTGTGGGACATATGTTTCGAATGGACATCTCTGTTTGTACCTAAAGCTCAAATGAGCCTTGAAATATTTTTCCAATATTCAACAAAACCTGTTCCCAAACGTCTCCCCATTGAGAACAATATCAACGTGACCTCATTATCGTTATTAACTTAGCTTTTCTTTTTGTTATCGGAGCCAAACTTTTCTTCTTCAGCTGTCACAATCGCTGTAGTCTGACGGGAAAAATGGAGAGCGTTTATTTTGAAGTTGTGCTTTTCGGAGTTAGTTTGTTTGTCTTGTGCCCCTTCTGCCAATGATCCAGGGTTTGGGGGACGACGTTGATCTGAAACAGGAGGCGTTATTTGTCCCAGCTGTCACAGGAATGTCTCAGGGATTCTCAACGAAGAGCTGGAGAAGGTTGTTGGAAATGTATGGGGTCGGGGTCACGGTTTAGGGCCAAGGGTTTAGGGTTTAGGGTTGGGTTAGGGTCAGGGTTTAGGGTTGGGGTCAGGGTTTAGGCTAGAGGATTTAGGTTTAAGGTTTAGGATTGAGGTTAGGGTTTAGCAGAGGTGGAAAGTAACAAAATACATTTACTGAAGTTACTGTATTGAATACTTTTTTTGGTGTATGTTGTATTTTTAAGTACAACTTCAAATCAGGATGTTGTATTTTACTCGAGTACGTATTGACTCAAGTATTGTACTTAGTTTACTTTATAAATCCTATCCGTTACTGAGTAAAATTACAAATTCAGCACAATGAAAACCTACAGGGGGAAAATATACACCAGAACCAGACAATGATGATGTGATTATCACCAGCACTGGCACATGAACATAGAGGGCGTGGCCAAAAGTGATGTCATATCCTGTGTCGCGCAGAGCGTGAGCTCCAAAATAGTTTTTGATTTCTGACCCGTTGTCATATTTCTACTACGCTCACACACCACGCAAAGTAACTAAATAACTTTTACTTAAAGTACATTTCAAACTAACTACTTTTTACTTCTACTGGAGTACATTTTCAGATGACTACTTTTACTTCTACTTGAGTAATATTTCATCAAAGTATTGGTACTTTTACTCGAGTACAATATTTTAGTACTTTTTCCACCTCTGGGGTTTATGATAGAGGGTTTAGGATTGGGGTTAGGGTTTAGGATTGGGGTTAGGTTTTGGGTTGGGGTTAGGGGTTAACCCTAACCTTGTGCATGGGTGGATGGATGGATGAATGGATGGGTGGATGGATGGATGGGTGGATGGATGGATGGGTTGATGGATGAATGGATGGATGGGTGGATGGATGGATGGGTGGGTGGATGTGAAGCCAAAGCTCTAAGACACTTTGACGGTGCATGTTTAGCGTGTTATAGACAGTGATCTATAGCAGACTCGGCTCACACACTCACCACATCCTCCTACGACAGCGTCCACACAGTCCGGTCCTGCTGTGTGTGTGTGTACAACACTGTTTATTTGGCCGCTCAAACCCCCGTCGTCCTGTTACCGCGCAACTAAAGAAAACCCCGGAAAACATGGCTGGGGTTTTTCTGCTCGGACTCAGAGACGCACACACACACACATTCCTTTCCATTACGAGAACGCAGCAGGAAGTGTTCCTGCAGAGCGAGGCCTTCATCATGTACTGTACACGTCTGTTACTGCCTTGACTTCAGCCGAACATAATGAATCTCTGAAGTGCGAGAGGTTGAAGACGCAGAAGGACAGGAGGCGTCCAGACACCTGTCACCCCTTCCACGCCGAGGTATTCTGCAGCACATTCACACAAACACGTCACACGACTGCTTTTCCTGGAACAATGTTGATGCTTCACCTTTCTCTAAAGCATGTTCACGGTTTTATTTCTAAGGCTGGCTTTACACCACAACGCTCCCGGGAGAAACCGACAAAAATATTTGATCAGATTTGTCTTTGGTTCAGACGGCGACAGCGTTTTTGGGGCTTAAAAACATACAAAATAATGAAGCCGCCCTCCAGAGTGTAAATCTTAATGATGGATGGATGATGGATGAATGATGGAAGGATGGATGGATGGATGAATGAAAAACAACATGAGGAGCATCAATTTAAGAGGGATGTTCAAGGGTTCAGGATGGATGGATGATGGACGTATGGATGGATGGATAATGGATGTATGGATGGATGGAAGTATGGATGGGTGATGGATGGATGATGGATGGATTAAGGATGATGGATAATGGATGGAAGGATGGATGAATGGATGGATGATGGATGGATGAATGAAAAACAACATGAGGAGCATCAATTTAAGAGGGATGTTCAAGGGTTCAGGATGGATGGATGATGGATGGATGGATCGATGGACAGCTGGATGGAAGGAAGGATAGATGGATGATGGATGGATGGAAGTATGGATAGATGATGGATGGAAGGATGGATGAATGGATGATGATTGAAGGATGGATGGAAGGAAGGATAGATGATGGATGGATAAAGGATGGAAGTATGGATGGATTATGGATGGATGAATGGCTGGATGGATGGATGCATGAATCCACGACGACTCGAATGCTACTTCGCGCTACTAGAGAGAAGTAGAAGGAAGTTTCAACGCTCCTGCTGTTGTTGTATGGCAGTGCTTCACAGCGCCACCTAGCCACCTGGCATGCATACTACATCACATTTCACACACTTTAGCGTCACCGTGTGCAGATTTACACCCAAAGACGCTCGACTGAACGCTAAATAAAAAGTGGGAACGTAACGACCACTTTTGAGGTTTGTGTTCAGATGGTTGTCGTGTAAAGCTAAAGCCTTATGTTTTGTGGATTTCTGTGGAGTCTGGAGGTAAAAAGTTTAGTAGTACACAGTTATTTTGTACTTTGTTAAAGTTGTAAAGATGCTACAACCTCATCCTCATCCAAACAAGCTGAATGAAGGACACTGGTCTCATTGGTGCAGTCGGTGACTTCATGACTCTCCTGTAGATTATACTACAACACCTATTTGGGATGATTTGAAATGATTTTTTGGGAATTTTTATCCAGAATATGAGTTCATCTCATCGCTGTTATACAGCGCAGTGCCTTTAAAATCACCCCAGACTTCACTGGTTTCCTGCAGATTATATTACGACACCTATTTGGGAAAAACAAATGGTTAACAAGGTTAACGCACGACGCGTTTCCATGACGACTGACCGGAAAAAGACCCGCGTGACGTCATGTTTACGGTGCCACGACACCGGAGTACCAGTTAGCTGAGTTAGCTGCATTAGCTCCTTTTAGCGCCGTTAGCGTTAGCCTACAGTGGAACTGGAGCGGTCTGTTTATTAAAGGAAAAGAGCAGCGCTAACAAATAACCAGCGTATCTGTGTAACTGCGTATGTTTTTAAAGTTTAGCGTTACTTTAGAGACTCATTTTAACAATTGGAGTCACGTAAACATGACGTCGCGCTCGTCTTTTTCCGGTCAGTCGTCATGGAAACGCGCCGTGCGTTATCGCGTTTTTCAAACTCGACGTTCGACGGTGACGTTGGCGGCAGATGCTGCGAGTTTTAAACTGAACTTTTGGGGATTTGTTGGCGTCTGTGGACTTGTAGTCTTGTGTGTTTTTTCTATAGCTTTATGAGGTCATTTTTTTTATCGCATGTCAAAGTTATTCAACGTTTTTAAATGGGTTTTAGACACAAACAGATGACGGCATTATCAAGATGGTGCTTTTCACCACTGCAGAGTCTGGAATTACTTTTTAATTGTTATGTGTCCATTGCCAATGGATTGTTATGCTCCGCGGAGCATATAGCGTTCGCACCGTTCCGTCCGTCCGTCCGGACTAAAATGAATACCTTCCTGTGCGCGTACGTCCTTCACATTTTGCAGGATTGTTTAGTGGTTGAATATCTCCAGGCGTTTTTTTCGTTTTGATCCAAAACCTTTTTTTGAATTTTTCCTGAATTTTTACGCGGTTTTTTTGCAGGGAAATGTGAGAAATTTGTCAACGGCACTTTACGAGCTTGTCAACGCGATAACTTGACAAATATTCGACATATTGATGTCAAACTGGCACTGTCCATGCCTCTTACAAGTATCTTGGACAAGTTCGAAGATGGGTGACCTTGACCTACTTTCCAAGGTCACAGCTGTACTTGAAACTTGAAAAATAGCCAAAAACCGGCACTTTTCAAGCTTGTCAACGCGATAACTTGACAAATATTTATTGTATTGCTGCCAAACTGGCACTGTGGATGCCTCTTACAAGTATCTTGGACAAGTTCGCACACCACATGTCCAAAGTGGCCTTCATTGCCTATGCAAATTTTGCTTTAACGTTGGCATAAATGTGGGCGCGTGGACTCAGCGCGGAGCATTAGTAGTCGTCGACTATCACCACTCTAGTTTATACAAGTTTCTGGTTTAGGTGTCAGAAGATTTAACCTCCACATTAACATCTATCTCCACTTTAAAACGTCGAGTCCGTGTCGTATCCAGTCCGTCCCGTCCCTGCTGACACGATCCCGTGGATCCGCTCGTCTGTGGACGCGTAAACCAGAAACATGACTTCTGCACAAACGCCTGTGGTTTGCTGAAACACATGTTCCGGGGCTACTGGACTGAATGATCTGTGTTTGATTCAAACGTCGCTCCATGTCCTTCTTGTCCTTCAGGAGAATTCCATGGAGTGTGGAGCAGCTGTGGCGCTCGGCTCGTCGTCTCTGGCGGCGACGCTGCTCTGCTGCGTCCTCGCCACGCTGTTCCCTAGGTGACCAGAGCTGGCCACGCCCCCCTCCGTCCAGCGCTCAGCTGGGATCGACTCGGCTAAAGTGAAGTATTGAGACAACGTTACAGAAGAAGAAGAAGAAGAAGAAGAACAACTCGCCCAGTTTCAACCTCAACGTCGACAAAAAAAATCCCCAAAACCCTGAGGTGAAAAAACTGATCAACGTGATTATTTAGTGCTTTGAAGCAAAGTCACACGAGAACTCGGTCACAGTCAAAACGCTTTCAACGCACTAAAGGTTCACTATGTCAAATTTAGCGCCATTTAAATGGTGAAGTTGCCGCTCCGTAGCCTTCGGTTAGCGTCGAAAAACTGAAAAGATATTTTACTTTGTCCTTTTGTTTGTTGGCTACTGTACAAACGCGTTGGGGTCCAAAATGGCTGCCACCGCAGCGCTAACCTAGCTTCTTATGTATAAAATATGAAAAAAATCTTCAAGTTCTGCCAAGTGAAAATGAAAAATGATTCCAGCAACATTTTACAAACTGGACCTTTAACATTTTGCAGTCAGTGTCTGACGCCTGGTTTACAAAGCAGTGTGTGCGTGTGTGCGTGTGTGTGTGTGTGCGTGTGCGTGCGTGTCATGACCTTCTATGTAATAACAATTGTTGCTGAAATTTGTCGTCCGAGGTTATTCGAGAAATTATTCTGACAAAATGTGGTCAAAATGACCTTTGGACGTTTTCATTGACTGGTGCTGGTTCTTGGAAACCAACCAACCCTCCATACAGGGTCCTTGAAATCCTTGAAAGTCTTTGAAAATCACCCTAAACAGGCCTGGGTCCTTGAAAGTGCTTGAATGTTGTTCATAAAGAAGTGAAGTTGATATTGAGCTAAATGTCTCCCTCGTTTGTTACGACGCCACCTACTGTTTGACCTTGGCCTGCGTTGCTTGACGTACGTAGACGAGGCCTACGCAGGACAAACGTGGAGACATCATCACTAGGACGGTGTTGTGGACACTGTCCACTGTCTCTCTGTCTCTCTGTCGTTGACGTGAGATTCCAGAACAATGAGCGAGTAAAGTTAAGAAAGAGAGAGAAAATGACCACGTGATGTCTGGGAAATGAAAATTCACCAAAGACAAAAGACAAACACTGACTTTGACCCTGAGGACGATCTCTTGTCTCTTGTGTCTCGATTATCAAACGACACGTAAATGAACCACAAAAACAAAAAATGCTGACAATGATTTGAATTGTTACATTTACAGTTATTATCTTACCTGACGTCGGCAAGGACAACATCGTCAGGAGCCAATCAGTGGGCAGCTTCTTTGGCCCCGCCCACGGTGATTCAGTGACTCAATGACTCAGTGACTCAATGACTCATTGATTCAGTGATTCAGTGACTCATTGATTCAGTGACTCATTGATTCACTGACTCAGTGACTCATTGATTCACTGACTCAGTGACTCATTGATTCTGCGACTCAGTAACTCATTGATTCAGCGACTCAATGACTCATTGATTCAGTGATTCAGTGACTCATTGATTCAGTGACTCATTGATTCAGTGACTCAGTGACTCATTGATTCAGTGATTCAGTGACTCAATGACTCAGTGGCTCATTGATTCAGTTCACTCATTCACTCACTCAGTTCCATACTCTGACCTCCTGTTTATCGAACAGTGCAGTTTCAATAATTTCTGTCTGAACATGAAACGACGTCGCGCGTTGTCGTCCCTCCGTTACCGTGGTTACCGCATCGCTGCGCTGTGGGCGGAGCTCGCTGTGGGCGGAGCTCTGTAGCTGGATTAAAGCCACGTGACAGCGGCGTGAAGAGCCACCTTTTTCATGGCCAATAAAATAATAATAATAATAATGATGATGATGATGATGATAATAGTGAAGCTGAAGATTATCTGTGGCTGAGACTGTAATAAAATGTTTGTCTAATAATACGTTTATTTATTCTTTTCCTTTAAATGTCTATGAAGAAAAAAACAAGAGTTTTTATTTATGATTTGCAAGTGTTACCCATAAACTGTGACTCTGAGATGTTTGAGTGGTGATTAATATTCTGAGCTTTTGCCTTATTGAAGCGAGTCTTGTTTGAGTACTTTTTTGAAATAAAACCATGTTTAAAATTGTTTTTTTTTTTTAATTTTTTTCCTTCTGTCGTTGAACTGTTGCCACGATCTTTGGCGAATTGGAACAAACGCAACGGACTCATTGTGAAGGATCGCGTCTCATCCCCATAGGTCTGTGTTGTTGTTGTTGGAAGAGTCGAGCGATTTATACGTATCTGCTGAAACAGTCTGAGGAATGTTTGGCTGCTTCTCCCTGTGTGTGTGTGTGTGTGTGTGTGTGTGTGTGTGTGTGTGTGTGTGTGTGTGTGTGTTCTTGTTCTTGTACTTGCGGCATACTGAGGACCAGTGAGGGTTTTTAACCAAAAAAGTGAGGTTATTTTTACGTGAGTGAGGACATTTTGGCCGGTCCTCACTTTGTTTTCATTGAAATCACTTCCTTAGGTTGCTATAACATGCTATACTCAATTTGTCAACAAAAAAAAAATAATAATAACGACATAGTATAGTATGACGTTTTTGTCAAATGTTGGACCAAAAATTCTTGTCAAAGATTATTTCAAATTTTGGACCAAACATTTTTGGTCAAATTTTTTTTTAAACTTTGGTCAACATAGTATAGTGTGACATTTTTGTCAAGTTTTGGACAACATTTTTTTGGTCAAATTTTTTTTCAAATTTTGGACGACAGTATATAGTATGAAATTTTTGGTCAAATTTTGGACCGAAAATCTTTGGTAAAATTTTGGACCAAAAATCTTTGGTAAAATTTTGGACCAAACATTTTTGGTCAATTTTTTAAAAATGTTGGTCGACATAGTATATTATAACGTTTTTGTCAAATTTTGGACCAAAAAAATTTTGTCAAAGATTTTTTCAAATTTTGGACCAAAAATTTTTGGTCCAAATTTTTTTTTAATTTTGGTCGACAGTATAATGTGACATTTTAGTCAAATTTTGGACCAAAAATTTGTTGTCAAAGATTTTTTAAAATTTTGGATGACAGTTGTGTGACATTTTTGTAAAATTTTGGACCAAAACTTGTTGGTCAAATTTTCTTTTAAATTTTGGTCAACATAGTATAGTATGACGTTTTGTCAAATTTTGGACTAAAATTTTTTGGTAAATTTTTTTAAATTTTGGTCAACATAGTTTAGTGTGACATTTTTGTCAAATGTTGGACCAAAAATTCTTGTCAAAGATTATTTCAAATTTTGGACCAAACATTTTTGGTCAAATTTTTTTTTAAACTTTGGTCAACATAGTATAGTGTGACATTTTTGTCAAGTTTTGGACAACATTTTTTTGGTCAAATTTTTTTTCAAATTTTGGACGACAGTATATAGTATGAAATTTTTGGTCAAATTTTGGACCGAAAATCTTTGGTAAAATTTTGGACCAAAAATCTTTGGTAAAATTTTGGACCAAACATTTTTGGTCAATTTTTTAAAAATGTTGGTCGACATAGTATATTATAACGTTTTTGTCAAATTTTGGACCAAAAAAATTTTGTCAAAGATTTTTTCAAATTTTGGACCAAAAATTTTTGGTCCAAATTTTTTTTTAATTTTGGTCGACAGTATAATGTGACATTTTAGTCAAATTTTGGACCAAAAATTTGTTGTCAAAGATTTTTTAAAATTTTGGATGACAGTTGTGTGACATTTTTGTAAAATTTTGGACCAAAACTTGTTGGTCAAATTTTCTTTTAAATTTTGGTCAACATAGTATAGTATGACGTTTTGTCAAATTTTGGACTAAAATTTTTTGGTAAATTTTTTTAAATTTTGGTCAACATAGTTTAGTGTGACATTTTTGTCAAATGTTGGACCAAAAAGAAAAAAAAATCTAAAAGTTTTCCAGCCCTTTTTGCTCTGGGGCTCCACCTGCAGACATGTTGTGGTACTGCAACCAGTAGTTCTTTGTAGATGTCATTCATGAAGTAGATATTTGTAATTGTGTTGATTTATAAAGTGGAAATGCTGGTCCTCACTTTGTCAGCGACCCAGTCCTCAGTATGCAGCAAGTACAAGAATGTGTGTGTGTGTGTGAGAGACAATAAAGACCATGTCTCTGGAATGGAAGGCCGACCACAACATCCATCTGTATTGATTTAGGATATAGACACAAACAATCAGAGTTTCTGACAAACATCCACATTTGCACATTTGTACGCATGAGCGGCTCAGAGTCTTGTATATGGTTTAAGTAAAAGGAAGAAAAAAAAAACACACAACACAACAACAGTTTTGTGTTATTCCCAGAAGGAGGCCGCTCTGCTGTGGTCTCCACGTCAACACCGAGCTCCGTGTGTTCATGCTTCACCTCCTTCCTCCTCCTCCTCCTCCTCCTCCTCCTCCTCCTCCTCCTCCTCCTCCTCAGCTCTTCCCTCTTGTCCTCGTCCTCTGAGCGTAACTCGTCCGACGCTCTAATCGTTCTCAGCTCTTCCTCCAAAGACTTGCTGATGGATCATTTATCACTGAATAATGGGACGGAGGCTGTTTTTAGTCAACAGGCATCGAATCCATCTCTGCGTTTGCCAGATGACTTATGGGAAAAAAAGTGCATCCAGTGTGTGTGTGTGTGTGTGTGTGTGTGTACACAAGCCAGAGAAATCTACTATCTGGGAAGATGCCACAATGGCTGACCCCCCCAGTCCCCCCCCAGTGCCACACCAGGATCCTTCGAATGCTAAATCCTGCTCTGGGAGCTGTTTCCATCACTGGTGAAGGAAACATGAGCCGCTCAGATGCTGAAAATCACACTGTTTTTTCCCGGGTTTCCCACTGCACACACACATATATATATAAATATATATAAATATATATAAATATCACACAGGTGGAAAATCAGACTCGGACTGCGACAGTTAAGTGTGTTTTGAAGACGACAAAGGAAAACCAGGGAAGGAGAAGAAGGTCAAGAAGAGACGAGGTTAACTTTGGGATAGAGTACAGAGTACTCTCTCTCTGTACTCTCTGTACTCAGAGTACTCTCTCTCTGTACTCTCTGTACTCAGAGTACTCTCTCTCTGTACTCTCTGTACTCAGAGTACTCTCTCTCTGTACTCTCTGTACCCTGTGTACTGAGTACAGAGATGTGACGTCATCTTTGGGCGTCCTAGAACAACCTCGCTCTTGTCCTGATTCTCTTCTTGTTCGAGCTACGTTTGACGCCTGAAACGCACAAAGTTGAAGTTCTCTGCGCTGCTAGCGGAGATATTATATATATATATATATATATAAAACTCACTGGTATCGTCCACAGACCTTGGTGAGGAGGGGTGGTGGTTCAAATCCCGGTCATGGTCAGCTAATACCCAGTGTGGGCCCTTAGGTTAAGGCCAAAGAATTGATCGATGTGAGTCGCTTTGGATCAAAGCATCAACTAAATGAAGTGTAATCTAACCCTAAAGAGACGTCCTCTTCCTTCCTTTTCTTCTAAAAACCCATTTATAATTTATCGTCCTGTACTTGGCGTTCATTTCCTAAACGGAGCAATACCACAGGGAAACTGTAGGGGCACTGTAGAGTCATGCGGTAATATATAAAATGCCGGAAAGTTCCAAAGAGCGTCTCTGTGAGGAGTTACATCCTTTTCTACGATGTTTACGGGACGACTTAGAGTCACTGGTCTTTACCGTTCCACCACACGCTGCCCTCTAGAGGAAGTATGGCGTAAAGTCTGTTAGAGCTGCAACTCACGATTATTTTCTCGATGAATCGATTCATTCCATAAAATGTCAGAAACCGTTGATCAGTTTTTGTCAAACGTGGAAATGACGATGTTCTCAAAATGTCTTTGTTTTTGTCCTCAAAACCAAAATGATTCAGTTTGAATGATTTTCTTTGTTTATGTGGATTTAAGAAGCTGAAACAATCAGAAATCTGGTTTTAATCATTGAAAAAAGCTTCAAAGCGATTAATCGATGATCAAAACAGTTGATTAGTTTGGTCATGGATTAATAATCGATGAATTGTTTCAGCTCTAAAGTCTATATCAATGCTAAAGATGCTCGGATTCTCTTGTCAAGCCTTGAATTGGAGGAAATTGGTCTTGAAAAGTCCTTGAATTTGATGTTAAACCAATATGTGGGAGCCCTGTAACCTGAATAACAACATTGAAGCTGCAGCGCATTTGATTTGAGCGTAAAGCAAGTGGTGGATTGGACCTGGGATGAGCACCAGCGCCCCCTGTGGCGCTCATGCGGAGCATAAATCAGCAGAACTTGGCCTTGTCCTCTCAGAGGAAGACGCTAAAGACACAAAGTGTCGTGAAGGAGATAACGTTGAGATGGACAGACGTCAAACGCACGAAAAAAAGGATTATAAATGGGTTTCATGATTTAAAAACAGGGTTTTAGCTGCAAATTACAGACCAGAAAATCCCCGTCCGTCAAAAGAGCGTCGTTTAAAGGGTTTAAAGGGTTTAAAGCCACAGTGAGCGAGTGAAACATCGCATTCTTTCCCAGTGAACCCAACGTCTCTGCTGTTTGTGGTTGGACACAAAGCCTCGACGTGTCCTCATCCATCAGCTCCTCGTCTCTGTTTGCTCTCCATTATCTGGACGACATGAGAAATCTGCCTCGCTAACATTAGCCCGAGGACACACACACACACACACACACATTCTTGTACTTGCTGCATACTGAGGACTGGGTTGCTGACAAAGTGAGGACCAGAATTTCCACTTTATAAATCAACACAATTATCAACAAATATCTACTTCATGAATGACATCTATAAAGAACTACTGGTTGCAGTACCACAACATGTTTGCAGGTGGAGCCCCAGAGCAAAAAGGGCTGGAAAACTTTTTGATTTTTTTTTTTTTTTTTGGTCCAACATTTGACAAAAATGTCACACTATACTATGTTGTCCAAACTTTAAAAATATTTTTGACCAAAAATGTTTGGTCCAAAATTTGACAAAAAACGTCATACTATACTATGTCGTCCAAACTTTGACCCAAAATTTTTGACAAAAAAGTTTTGGTCCAAAAACTGACAAAAAATGTCATACTATACTATGTTGACCAAAATTTCGTCCAAAATTTTTGGTCCAAAATTTTTGGTCAAAATAATTTTTAAATTTGACAAAAAAGTCATACTGTACTATGTTCACCAAAATTTAAAAAAAAGAATGACCAAAAATGTTTGGTCCAAAATTTGACAAAAAAACGTCATACTATACCATGTCGTCCAAACTTTGACCCAAAATTTTTGACAAAAAAGTTTTGGTCCAAAAACTGACAAAAAACGTCATACTATACTATGTTGACCAAAATTTCGTCCAAAATTTTTGGTCCAAAATTTTTGGTCAAAATAATTTTTAAATTTGACAAAAAAGTCATACTGTACTATGTTCACCAAAATTTAAAAAAAAGAATGACCAAAAATGTTTGGTCCAAAATTTGACAAAAAAACGTCATACTATACCATGTCGTCCAAACTTTGACCCAAAATTTTTGACAAAAAAGTTTTGGTCCAAAAACTGACAAAAAACGTCATACTATACTATGTTGACCAAAATTCCGTCCAAAATTTTTGGTCCAAAATTTTTGGTCAAAATTATTTTTAAATTTGACAAAAAAGTCATACTGTACTATGTTCACCAAAATTTAAAAAAAAGAATGACCAAAAATTTTTGGTCCCAAATTTGACAAAAACGTCATACTATACTATGTTTACCAAAATTTCCCCAAAAAAATTACCAAAAATGTTTGGTCCCAAATTTGACAAAAATGTCATACTATACTATGTCGTCCAATTTTTTTTATTTTTTTTTGACAAATTGAGTATAGCATGTTATAGCAACCTAAGGAAGTGAATTCATTGAAAACAAAGTGAGGACCGGCCAAAATGTCCTCACTCTGTAAAAATGACCTCACTTTGTTGGTTATAAACCCTCACTGGTCCTCAGTATGCCGCAAGTACAAGAACACACACACACACAAACACACACACACACACACACACACACACACACACACACACACACACACACACACACACACACACACACACACACACACACACAGAGGCGGTCACCCAGAGGGCAAAGCTCTTGGTGTTACCTCCAGTGGAGTGGGTAACAGTGGTGGTTCTGCTTTGAACGCCACAGATATGTTGAAAAGGGAACGATTGTGAGCGGCTGAACCGCGGCAGGACCACACACACACACACACACACACACACACACACACACACACACACACACACACACTGTGTGCATCCGCTCTCACGTGTTTTCACGCAGGATTGTTTTTCCAGGAGTGAATAACTTTAGAGACACAATGAAGAGACGGTCGTTTATGGTGTGAAGTGCAGAAAAGCTTGTGTTGTAAAACCTCTAAAATATATGTTACTACAGCTTTTTTCACTTTTGTTTTTCAATGTTAAAATTCATCCGTGATGGTAACGTTCTCTCATTATGAAAATGTTAGCTTTAGGCTCAGATGAAGCCCAGTTAAAATTAAAATCATGCATTTTTTGATGTTGCCTGATGTGACCGTCAGCCACACTGATGGATCATGGAAATAATCCATTTGCCCTGATGCACTTTGACAGTGAGCTGAGTTTCTTCTCAAAAACAAAAAGTATCTCTGAATGACTTGAAATTCACCATCATAATAGTCGGCATCGCCCTGAACAAGGATCTGTTGAAAATATTTGCAAACCTCTTAAGGAATAATTTTAATGAATTTTTGAAATTAAAGAAATTATGCGTTTGCCCTGATGCACTTTGACAGTGAGCTGACTTTTTTCTCAAAAACAAAAAGTATCTCGGAATGACTTGAAATTTATCATTCTTATAGTCGGCATCGCCCAAATGATCCATTTGCCATTGTGTCCTGTGAGCTATAATCACTGATTTTCTCTATGGGCTTTGGTGTGGGAGAGTGAGTGGTTTACTAACTTTATTTTCCTGAAAACGACAGAGACAGAGTGAAATATTTGACTTCCAATGGAAAAGGACGGTCAGAAACAGGGAGAAAGAGCCAAACGTTACGTTCGTTGTGTTGTTCTTGACTTTTTCAAACCACGAGAGTCAAAATATTTAAAAATATCATGTGAGAGAAAATGTCGTGTTTTTTTATTTTTTTTTATTTGGGGTCGTTGGCTCCGCCCTCGTTCACCTCCGCGTTCTTTCCCCTTCGGCTCTGAGCGACCACACGGTCAGAGGCTGCTGATAATGACCAGACCTCTTGACCAACACACACACACACACACACACACACACGCAGTGGAGATGAAATCTGACCCAAACCCCAAAGACAAATTTGTTCCTGCAGGTGCCAGGAGACACACTCATGCCAAGGTTGAAAGGTGCCAGCTGAAAACACACACACACACACACACACACACACACACACACACACACACACACACACACACACACACACACACACACACACACACACATAGAGAGAGACTTGGTTGTGACCCCATGCTGTGATCGGAAGAAAAGTCTTCAGTGCTTATGGACCTCTTAGTGAGTTTGAAGACCTGACAGCTGAACTAATACTGTGTGTGTGTGTGTGTGTGTGTGTGTGTGTATGTGCGTGTGTGTGTGTGTGTGTGTGCGTGTGCAGAGAGAGAAACTATATCTCATTGTTTTGCTGCTATTATTAGCTGTAGCCTGCACGCACGCACGCACGCACACACACGCACGGAGTACATACACAAACCAGAACAAATCAAATCATTCCATCTGGCGTTTGTGCAAACACACACACACAGAGGGGGCCACGTTTTCTGCTCATTTGCATATTGGGCGGCGTCTTCGTAGCATCGACGGCGCTCGGCTGCTGCTGCTTCTGCTTCCCGCTCGTCAGAGTTTACGCAGAAAAAGCCTCATTGAGTTACACATGGAAAGCTCAGCAGCGTCCCCTGGAGGCGCATGTACGCGTTGGCTCCCTCAAACAGGAAGTGGCTAAACGGAGGCCCAGGAGCAGCACACACTGCTCTAAACATTTTTTTTTTTTTTAATGTGTGAGTGAATGTTTGAGTGATTGTTTGAGTGAACGAGAGAGTGAACGTGTGTGTGAATGTGTGTATGAATGAGTGAGTGAATGTGTGAGTGAATTTGTGTGAACGAGAGAGTGAACGTGTGTGTGAATGTGTGAGTGAATGTGTGAGTGAACATGTGTGAATGTGTGAGTGAATGTGTGAGTGAGTGAAAGTAGGAGACGTCACAGACGATGTAACAAACGTTGACCTCCTGTGACTTTAATGTATGATATTCAGACTAATAATGAATCTGTCATCACTGTGTGTGTGTGTGCGTGTGTGTGTGCGTGCGTGCGTGCGTGCGTGTGTGTGTGTGAGTCTGCAGAGAGAATTTCTCAATATCATGTCACATAATATCTGTTCAAATTAGATTTTTGGAAACAGTGACTGCTCACACACACACACACACACACACACACACACACACACACACACACACACACACACACACACACACACACACACACACACACACACACACACACACACACACACACACACACACACACACACACACACACACACACACACACACACAGTGATGATGTATCTCTGGCTCAGAGTTATAACTGTCACATGTGTCATCACAGTGTGTTTGTGTTGGACTCAGACTTTTCTTCTTCTTCTTCCTGTAGGTCATTAATCCTGCTGTGATGATGATGATGATGATGATGATGATGAAGATGATGATGAAGAAGGCAGAACATTGATGTGATAACTGATGCTGTTTTAGTTCAGGACTAAGATTAGAAGTGTGATTATAGTTGAGGATTACAGATTATCTGACTCCAGTAGTGTGTGTGCGTGCGTGTGTGTCCGTGTAAGTGTGTGTGTGTGTGTGTGCGTGCGTGCGTGGAATTGTGTGTGTGTCTGTGTAAGTGTGTGTGTGTCCGTGTAATTGTGTGTGTGTCCGTGTAAGTGTGTGTGTGTCCGTGTAATTGTGTGTGTGTGTGTGTGTGTGTGTGTGTGTGACAGCTGTGTTGATTATTGTTAGGCGTATGAAGGGACATTAATTAACATCATTGTTACGGTTATGCGCCCCCTACTGTCCGTAGCGGAATAGTCTCTGGTCTTTGGCCAGAAAGCAGCGCTAAGTTTGAGGAAAAGAGCCGTAAAAGAAGAAGCAGAGGAAACTGGAGATAGACGGTGAACACAAGCTATGATCATGTCCATCTAAATCTCCATGACCATCTCCATGTCTATGTCCATGTAATCTAAAAATCCTGGATTATGTCACTGTGAAGACAGAGAGTGGACACAAGAGACAAGAGACAAGAGGACAGAGACAGACGGAGACAGAGACAATAACATGAAGACACAACATCGTTAAATGGTTCTCAAACTGTGGAGCGTGTACCAGCAGTGGTACGTGAGCTCCCTCTGGTGGTAAGATGATAACTTTTATTACTGTGATTGTTTACGTCATCATTTATACTTTACATACTTTTACAGACAAAAGTCAAAATATATCTGTAGACGTTTGCGTTAACTTTGTGTTTAAATCCACTTAAATTAAAACTATACATTCTTAAATTCAGCTTAGGTCATAGAAAATTTGGAAGGAAACTCCGTCCTCCTCCTCCGTCACAAATTTCACAAATATCAGTCATGTTTGACCAAGTCTTCACCTGCATGTTATTGAGTCCAGAAAAGACTTCAATCCTCATGGTTCAGTGAGTCAGTCGTTGTCTTTGTGTCTTTTACTGTAGGATTATTAAAGTTTAGCTCTTTGTTTTCCTGTTGTGATGAAACTGTGAACTAAAGTCATTTATAACATCTGTTATAACAGCTTTGACAACAGAAGCAGTGTGTGTGTGTGTGTGTGTGTGTGTGTGTGTGTGTGTGTGTGTGTGTGTGTGTGTGTGTGTGTGTGTCTCTGTATGTGTGTGTGTCTCTGTATGTGTGTGTGTGTGTGAGGCTGGTGCAGCTGCAGAGTCAGTTGCTGACATGTTGTTGGATCACTTCCTGGCTCAGATAAACCTCGTAATTCATCATTTTCTTCATTTTTCATCTCTTCCAGTCGCCCAAACGTTGGCAGCAGTCGTGAACGTGACGTCTCTGAGTTTTCAGGTCGTTCCTGGGTTTAAATCCACGCCTCACCTGATCCGTTCTGCTCTGACAATCCACACAAAAAGCACAGTGTCCCCTTCATTTTGCGCTCGTATCCACAATATTCCCATTATTTATTGGCCCAGAGTCGTGAAAACACCTCATTTTTCTCAAGTATCGTGTTTTGCTTTCTCTCTTTTTTCTTCCATGCTTGATGTTGTTCAGTGTATCTGTGATGTTTGATGTCTGTTTGCACGTCTGCGTCCGTCACAGTCATGAATGAAGCTGAACGATCTTCTTGGACGAATCCGTGTGCCGTCACAAGTGTTTTGCCGCTCGCTCTAAACGTCCACGCGATGCTCGGCTTTAACAAACAAAGCCAGAGAATAAACTTCCTTGTAGAAAACACGGCTCGTAAAAACATCCGCGTGGTGACGTCGTGTGAGCGGAAAAAACCAAACGCGGCGTCCGTCACGCTCTTTAATTTGGTGGAATTCATGGTTTTATGAAGAAATCCTGCTGTGTTTTTTAATGGACAGGACGATGAAGAATGACCAGGTGCTGCTTATTATCACCGTCATTTAACCGTCATTTAACCCCTCTGTTACCATGGTGACGTGTCGTCAAATTCACCTTATTTTACTCTGTTTTGATTGAAGAACTCCAAACTGACAAATAGTTACTGATATTTGTCAGTATACATAAAACCCCACCACACATCTGACCAATGATAAATGCATGGACATGGACATGGAGATTGAGAGGATCATGGTCATAGACATGGAAATGGACATGGACATGGACATGGACATGAGATGGTCATGGAGATGGAGATGGAGATGGAGATGGACATGGGATGGTCATGGAGATGGAGATGGAGATGGACATGGACATGGACATGGACATGGACATGAGATGGACATGGACATGGAGATGGACATGGACATGGTCATGGTCATGGAGATGGAGATGGACATGGAGATGGACATGAGATGGAGATGGAGATGGAGATGGACATGGACATGGAGATGGACATGGACATGGAGAGGGTCATGGTCATAGACATGGACATGGACATGGACATGGACATGGTCATGGAGATGGTCATGGACATGGACATGGACATGGACATAGCTTGTGTTCACCGTCTAACTCCAGTTTCCTCTGCTTCTTTTTTTCCGGCTCTTTTCCTCGACCTTAGCGCTGCTTTCTGGCCAAAGACCAGAGACTATTCCGCTAAAAGACAGTAGGGGGCAGTGGAGACGCATAACCGTAACAACGATGTTAAATTAGCTTAAAAATGCTGCTTTATTTTCCTCTGATGCAAAAACAACAACATCATTTATATTGGGAAAGTCGACTGTGAGCCGTTCCATTTTCAAATTAATATCTGTAAATAATCTCGTGTCCCTTTCGCCCTCGATCGAGAACAACTGGTAACTTTACCAAAAAAGTCTTAAAACAGTCTTAACTGCGGCCGCTGATAATTAAAAGCACTAATATTTGCCTGGAGCTGTAACGTGAGAGCGTCAGCTGAGCCCGAACACCTCAGATATGTAATGTTTTCATAACATGAACTATGTTCTGTGATAAAACTCGGCAGAGTTTGTTTTCGCAGACGTTTAATGACGTTTAACACTCACTTCCCCCATTAATCTCTGAGCTGCAGCAGAGGAAAGATCAACAGTGGAGCTGTTAAACAGCTGAGCTGTCACGACGTTTTCTCTCTGTTTCACCCTCACATTCAGACCTGATACGCTCGCAATAAACTTGGCAGATCTGTGTTTCTCTGCTTTGAGGACTTCCCTCATCTCCCTCTTCTTCTTTCTCTTTTTTTTGGAATTCACCTCCATAATTTATTTCATGCAGGAAAAAGAAAAAAAAACCCCCCCGACATCGTGGGCTCATAAATCAAAAGCACTTTATATAAAAAGAGATGAAAGCCGACCTGCATATGGGATGTTTTAGGTCCACATTCTTCGCAATTCGACATGTAATAAAAGAAATGTGGAATTTTCACCTCAGGTCTGTATCAATAAAACAAACGTTGAGCAGGGAGTTTGCTCGGCGTGCATCCTGGCACTCGCACAAGTTGATTTGTTAGCGGCGAGCGAGGACGCCTGACTTCCATCAGAGCGCGGTAACAAAGCGTGATCTTCGCTCTTATCGCGGCAGATATATATATACGCTTCGGTCGCCTTTGATAACCGCGTTTTTTTTACTCGTTCGCGATCGAAAGAAAAAAAAAAACCCCTTAAATCTCTCGCTCTGGACGCCGACAGTAAACTCATTTCTCGGTTTCCCAAAACAAAAGCGGGGGTAGACTCAATATACGCCGCAGCTGGAATTTCTTACAGCAACACATACAAACTTCACTCTTTCACAGTCACATTTCTGCGATTGCAATGCAAACAAATTAAGCCTGGTCTGGTGTGTGTGTGTGTGTGTGTGTGTGTGTGTGTACACATGTACCTGTATAAATCTGAGGCCTGTAAGTGATGGGGGGGGCGGGGTGGGGGGGGGGGGTTTCCTTTCCCCTGCTGTCACATTGAATCTGTCAGCGCGTTATAGCGTTTGACTTCTAACATAATAACAACATAAGTGCTGCTCGGCTGAAGCTGATCATGTTAATCTGGGCGAATGTTTGTGTTGTTTTAAATGAGCAGGGTTTTTATTTTTTTTATATTTTTTTTCACCCCCACAGAGTGATCACATTACTCTGAGCTACACTCTTTTCCACAAACATTCAAACACGGAGCTTTTTAGTGTTTTTTTTTTTTTTTTACCTTTTTTAACTAATGAGACGAACAATTATCCTCAGCGACGCTGTTTCCTCCTCACGCTAAGACACTTGTGTTGTGTTGTTACCTTTAAGCTGTGGACTCATCTGAAACACCTGTGTGTGTGTGTGTGTGTGTGTGTGTGTGTGTATACGTGTGTGCGCGCCCATCTTGATTTGTGTTCTCTTGAAAACCGTCTGTGCTCAGGAGAACACAGTCATATATTATCGTAGCGGTGAAGACAACCATGTCCGTCTCATGTCTCTGTCCATGAGACAGACCCCCCCCCCAACCACCACCTTTTGTCTTTGTCCTCCAACTTTCTTTTCCTCAGACGCTACGAGCCTGAAACAGCCAACAATGTGGTTTAAATATCGTTTCCTGGATGTTATTCTGTCTGCTTTTTACAGCAAGGATGTCGACAGAGACAGACAGACAGACAGATGGACAGACAGACAGACAGACAGACAGATGGACAGACAAACAGATGGACAGACAGGCAGATGGACAGACAGATAGTGTCAGAATTGGGGAGGAAGGTGATTTACAGAAATACCAAACAAACATCAGAAAATACAGAGAGAAAAAACATCATTGATTTAGTTTTGACAGAGAGCAGGTGATCAAGAATCTGTCAACTACGACTGTAAGAAGTTTCACCACAAACTAAACTAATATAAGAAACACAAACAGCAGAATGTCCAAAAATGAGAACAGGATAGGTTAGGTAATATTAGGTTAGGCACGATAGGATAGGATAGCTAATGTTAGGTAAGGTAGGATGGTATAGGATAGGGTCGGATTAGATAGGATAGGATAAGTAAGGTAAAGTAGTATAGGCAAGGTAAGGTAGGCTAAGGTAGGATAGGATTGGTAAGGAGGGATAGGTAAGGTAGGATAGGTAAGTTAAGGTAGGATAGGTAAGGTAAAGTAGTATAGGCAAGGTAAGGTAGGGTAAGGTAGGATAGGATTGGTAAGGAGGGGTAGGTAAGGTAGGATAGGTAAGTTAAGGTAGGATAGGTAAGGTAAAGTAGTATAGGCAAGGTAAGGTAGGGTAAGGTAGGATAGGATTGGTAAGAAGGGATAGGTAAGGTAAGGGAGGATAGGATGGGATAGGATAGGTAAGGTAGGATAGGATAGGTAAGGTAAGGGAGGATAGGTAAGGTAAGGTAGGATAGGATAGGATAGGTAAGGTAGGGTAGGATAGGTAAGGTAAGGGAGGATAGGTAAAGTAAGGTAGGATAGGTAAGGTAAGCGAGGATAGGTAAGGTAAGGTAGGATAGGTAAGGTAAGGTAGGATAGGATAGGAAAGGAAGGATAGGTAAGGTAAGATAGGATAGGTAAGGTAAGCGAGGATAGGTAAGGTAAGGTAGGATAGGATAGGAAAGGAAGGATAGGTAAGGTAAGATAGGATAGGTAAGGTAAGCGAGGGTAGGATAGGATAGGTAAGGTAGGATAGGTAAGGTAAGATAGGATGGGTAAGGTAAGGGAGGATAGGTAAGGTAAGGGAGGATAGGTAAAGTAAGGTAGGATAGGTAAGGTAACCGAGGATAGGTAAGGTAAGGGAGGATAGGTAAGGTAAGGGAGGATAGGTAAAGTAAGGTAGGATAGGTAAGGTAACCGAGGATAGGTAAGGTAAGGGAGGATAGGTGAGGTAAGGTAGGATATGATAGGTAAGGTGATAGGATGTTTGGACAGATCTGGTGAAATCATTGCAGGTGATTATTCATTACTTATTAATCAATCAATGGAATAATCAACTCAAACAGAATCTGTCAACCTTTAATGTGAGGACACTCTGAACACTCACCAGGACTGTTTAACCAGAGTTTTTCCACCATTCCAGTGTGATGGTGTTGTTCCTCCCTCTCTCCTGCAGAGGAAGACCAGTAAAACCAGTGACCCTCTCAGTCTGCAGACCTGCTGCTGCAGACCTGCTGCTGCAGACCTGCACAAATAACTCAGTGTCCACAGAGAGAGGCCTTTTCTCTCCGGCTTTCTTAGTTGGACGTGTGCAGCAGTTTTGGGTCTCGTCCATCTCATCTTGCGTGGATAGTGTTTCACTGCACTTCACTGACTGAAGGCAAAAAAAAGAGAGAAAATGCTGCTGATGTCAGAGAGGTTGGAAAAGATGACACAAGCTATGCAGCATGTGCACAATTTATATGGATTTTTCTATTTCTGTGTGTGTGTGTGTGTGTGTGTGTGTGTGTGTGTGTGTGTGTGTGTGTGTGTGTGTGTGTGTGTGAGCATCTGTTGCTGGTCTGTGCATGTGTGTTTATGTGAAAGCGAACATTCATGAATGTGTATGTTGGACCAGGATGTTGAGACTCTCTCTACACTGGCCTCTATAAGGTGCAGGTGTTTTCAGTCAGACCGTGGTTCCTCAGTCCTTAACTGAAGGGTTTTAAAAGACTGACATTTTAGACCTGTCCTCACTGTCCTTCTCTGTCTCTCTGTCCTTCTCTGTCTCTCTGTCCTTCTCTGTCTCTCTGTCCTTCTCTGTCTCTCTGTCCTTCTCTGTCTCTCTCTACACTGTATTTCCACAGAAAAGCACATTAAAAAAGAATCTCTGTAACTGTCGGAGATGATGAAGTCACACATCTATGCACTGACCCGCAGGAATTGGTAGATACCTACACACCTAGCTAGAGGCATGTTCAGTACCTACCTACAGTATGTATACCCTACTCCTACATACTTACCCAGGTATGTGTATGTACCAATCTCTCTAACTACCTGCATTTCTACCTAGGTATATGTTTCTGACAACTCTGTCTATCCATCTACCTTCCTACCTATTACCTACCTACCTTCATTTCTACCTACCTACCTACCTACCTATCCACTGACCGACCAACTGTCCTACCTACCTACCCAACCCACCCACTATCTATCTACCCAACCCACTACCAACCCACCCACTACCTACCTACCTACCTACCTACCTACCTACCTACTGACCGACCGACTGTCCTACCTACCTATCTACCAACCCACCTACTACCTACCTAGTAGGTGGGTTGGTAGCCCTAACCCTACCTACCTATCTACCCAACCCACCCACTACCTACCTACCTACCTACCTACCTACCTACCAACTTCCTACCTACCTACCTACCCAACCCACCCACTACCTACCTACCTACCTACCTACCTACCTACCTACCTCACCCTCTCACTGTGACCTCTGATGCAGACACTTTTATGTATCATGTTAACAAACTGCCTCCGTTGTAGTTGTAGCTGTTATTTTCTGGCCAGACGTTGCTCTGCAGCAGCCACGAAGAACCGCAGCGCGGCTGATGAGCTAAAGGCTAAACTGACAACTGGCCTGGAATCAGAGAGTTAAACACACACGGAGCTTTCATACAGTCAGACAGTGAAGCTTGTGCTTCGTCCAACACCAACCTTTAACGCTGAAGCGCTTGATGGAGCTGCTTGTAAAAGACACATGTACATCTATGAGAACTCAGTGCTTGTTTGGGGTCTCGCTTCTCTTTTTTCATTCTGGCTTTCTTCTATATAAACAGGAAATTGCATTTATCATTGTTTATATCCAAAAAAAAAGGCTTGGAAGAACAAGGAGGGAAGAGCCATAAAAGGTGTTGTGTGATAGTAAAGCACAGGAGGGAACAGTGAGGGGAGGTACACAAAATATATTTATACTCTACCAAAGAACATTCTTTACCTATCTACCTATATTTGTACCAACCTATCTACCTACATGTGAACCTACCTAACTACCTACCTACCTATATTTGTACCTATCTACCTATATTTGTACCTACCTATCTACCTATATTTGTACCTACTTACCTAACCATATTTCTACCTACCTACCTACCTACCTACCTACCTACCTACCTACCTACCTACCTACCTACCTACCTACCTACCTACCTACCTACCTACCTACCTACCTACCTACCTACCTATATTTGTACCTACTTACCTAACTATATTTGTACCTACCTACCTACCAACCTATCTACCCACATTTGTACCTACCTAACTACCTACCTACCTATATTTGTACCTACTTACCTAACCATATTTGTACCTACCTACCTACCTACCTACCTACCTACCTACCTACCTACCTACCTACCTACCTACCTACCTACCTACCTACCTACCTACCTACCTACCTATATTTGTACCTACCTACCTACCTACCTATATTTATACCTACCTATCTACCTACCTATATTTGTACCTACCTACCTACCTACCTACCTACCTACCTACCTACCTATATTTGTACCTACTTACCTACCTATATTTGTACCTACCTACCTACCTATATTTGTACCTACTTACCTACCTATATTTGTACCTACTTACCTAACCATATTTGTACCTACCTACCTACCTACCTACCTACCTACCTACCTACCTACCTACCTACCTACCTACCTACCTACCTACCTACCTACCTATATTTGTACCTACCTACCTACCTACCTATATTTATACCTACCTATCTACCTACCTATATTTGTACCTACCTACCTACCTACCTACCTACCTACCTATATTTGTACCTACTTACCTACCTATATTTGTACCTACCTACCTACCTATATTTGTACCTACTTACCTACCTATATTTGTACCTACCTATCTACCTTTATTTATACCTACCTATCTACCTACCTACATTTGTACCTACTTGCCTGCCTGCAAGTACATGGCCTGACATGTCTGTCTATCTACCTATGTTCTACCTATGAGCTACCTAGCTCGCTAGCTAGCTTCTTATTTATCTCATACAAACATTGGGTTAGCGCTTCAAGCTTAAAAACATGTAAGTTTACTTATGTACACCAGTATCTATAATGTACATCTAAGTATGAATATAAACACTGGAGATCCTGTAGATGAGCTCCAGTGGATTCTAAACGTCCTTTACATTCAGCCTTCAAAAGTCAAACATCCACTCTTTCTGTTTCATCTTGTTTTTTTGCTGTGAAATCAGCTTCCGTTTTCTGGCAAAACTCAGCCGCAGTGGAAAATGTCCGTCCGTTCCAAGTCAATACATGAAGTGTATATATTTTCCATAAATGAGATAACTGGCCTCGCTGAGCTCTGACCTCAAGTCAGACTACATGAAAGTCAAAGTGTACAAAAGCGCTGTGGATTCAAAAACACGTTATTACTCCGTATGTCAGGGATGAATAATGTTTTCCATCTCTGGAGGACGTCACACGTCACCATGTGTCTGGTATGTGTTTGGGTGTAAATATGTTGCTTGTCATTGAGTGGGCGTGTGCTAATGTTCTCACATTTGTCCGACAGTCTGAGGCCCAGCTTCTTTCTTTCTTTTAAAAATAGTCTTTTCTGTAGTTTTGGCCTTTTATTTACACTCAAACTCTGAGTTAGAGCTCTTCAAAAATGCTGATGTAGTGAAGATTTTCTATAATCGCCCTCCACTTAAGTGTCATACAGACACACGGGAAACTGAGTTTGTGTTTGTTTGTTTGACAACATCACGTATCACATACTCACACATGTTGCTGCAATGTCCAAAAAAAGCTCTTTCAAGCATTTAAATTTTTGCATTGAAGAAACCTGAGCTGAAACACTTTAAATCAAAATGAACATCGCATTCAAGGGTTTCAAATGCTTGAAAGAGGTGAAAAAGTTGGCATATTGATATGCCAACTGACATAAATCACCCACATATGAGAACACAGTGAGACGTCTGACTTCAGTAGATTGAACTTGTTTGAGTTGAAGACGTTTCACCTTCATCCAAGAAGCTTCAGCCGGTGGGAAGAACCAGGGCTTTTACCTCCGAGGCTCATGGTTCATGGTAGAATCATTTGTTTGTCCCTATCAGTTTTAGGTTGTTGGTTGTAGATGTAGATGTTTAAATCCACCTCCTGTATTGAGTGATGGTTTCTGCAAGTTAACTGAGAACTGAGAACCATCACAGACAGTTAGAACCTAACCTTCCTGCCTATCCACCTTTGTATGTGTACCGCCTATCTTCCTTCACCTATACCTATGTGTACTTTACTCTGTGTACTTCCAACCTTTGTCCGTACCTACATATACACTACTTTCCCACATATCTACCTTATATACATAGGAAGGTATCGTACTTACCGACCTACACGGCTACCATCGCAGATACTTATTAGCGTGTTTCGATTGAAATGGTTTGGTTTGGTTCAGTACATATTTTTTTGTGTTTCCATTAGGAAAAGTACCAAAGTAACCGGCCCCAACCGTTCCATTTTTCTGTACCTGTTCCGTTGGGGTTCCAGAGTAATGGTTCGGTATGCTATGGGTGGAGCTACACCCAGGACAGTCAGCTGACTCCTCGCAAAGTTTGACTTTGTCTTTGTTGAGACACAGAGCCACAAACATGCTACATACTTATCCAGGTATGTCTAACTACCAACCAATTGACTTACGCTAAATGCAAAGAAGTTTCCCCCATTTTTCCTTTCACTCCAACCGGTTGAGGCAGATGGTCGCACATCTTTGAGTCTGGTTCTGTCACAGATTTCTTCTTCTTCTGTTTTTTTCCTCTCCACTGCCCCCTAGTGTTTTGCGCATTGTGTGAATTTTTTGGGTTTCTCTGCTCTGCATGATGTTGTCTATGTACAGAGACCTGAGATAATGTAAGTTATGATTTGGCGCTAGTGAAGTGAAATATAACCAAACCAAGGAATCGAACCACTGGGATCCAGTACTCAACAAAGGAGTCTGCATTTCCAGGCCGTGTTTTCACACCTCTTTGTCTATTGCAGGTATCGGGGAGCCGATTCCCTGCAGATTTTGTAGGAAGGTGCAAGTTCAGTCTAGACATCCTAACTACACAATATATTAATATTAATAATAATGTATAATATTAATATCAATATCCCCTCCCTTAGACATAATCACGGTTACAAGAGTCCCCTATTTTCCCTTTCACCCCAACCGGTCGAGGCAGATGGTCGCACATCTTTGAGTCTGGATCTCTTAGATATTTCTTTTTCTCTCTCCGCTGCCTCCTAGTGTTTGCTTATTGTGTGAACTGTTGGGTTCTCCGTGATGTTGTCTGAGTGCAGTGACTTGAGGTGATGTACGTTACGATTTGGCGCTAGTCAAGTGAAATAACCGAACCTTGGATCGCTTCCGCCTTGACGCCATGTTGGCTGCATCCTAAACATCGTGGGGTCATCGCGTAAATGCAACAAAGGTGGAATCGATGGCGGAATCATTGAGCAAGCAGGCAAACGATTCCAAGGAATCGAACCACTGGGATCCAGTACTCAACAAAGGAGTCTGCCTTTCCAGGCCGTGTTTTCACACCTCTTTGTCTATTGCAGGTATCGGGGAGCCGATTCCCTGCAGATGTTGTAGGAAGGTGCAAGTTCAGTCTAGACATCCTAACTACACATTATCATAATATAAATAATAATGTATAATATTAATATCAATATCCACCCTTAGACATAATCACGGTCACAAGAGTCCCCCATTTTTCCTTTCACCCCAACCGGTCGAGGCAGATGGTCGCACATCTTTGAGTCTGGATCTCTTAGAGATTTCTTCTCTCTCTGCTGCCTCCTAGTGTTTGCTCATTGTGTGAACTGTTGTGTTCTCCGAGATGTTGTCTGAGTGCAGTGACTTGAGATGATGTACGTTACGATTTGGCGCTGGTCAAGTGAAATAACCGAACCTTGGATCGCTTCCGCCTAAACATCGCGGGGTCATCGCGTAAAAAATGCAACGAAGGTGGAAATCGATATCAGAATCGTTGAGCGAGCAGGCAAACGGTTCCAAGGAATCCAGCCACTGGATCCCCAACCTTCATCGTACTTGTACTCAGTCAGAAAAAAAATGTGGTATCAGTGGTATCATCTATGGTTCCCCTGAGGGGGGGGGGGGTGGAAAGCCACTCACACACACATTCTTAACCAGCCTGGTGCCAGAAGCTATTCATCAGGCCCTCATAGCCGGGCCCTGTCAACCTCCAGCCCCAGGGCCTGTAGGCCTCGATCCAGGGGCTGGAGTTCCGGGCTCCCCGCCAGTCTGTCACGGCGATGGGCCCCGAGCCAGGCCTCCATCAGCTTTGATGTGAGCTGGATCAGCACACGGCTCAGCACTCACTCACTCAGCACAGGAGTTCCACGGCAGAGTGAGCGGCTCGCCGCGCTAACCGTCGGCGTACGCACACACTGCGCGGATTCATGTTCCCACTGCGCGTGATCATCCTCGTTACACAATTAAGTTAACGCTTGAAATGTTTTGTGTTCTCATGATGATTGAGTGGGTTTAATTGTTTGATTTGGAGGCTTTGTAGAACTGCAGCTAATTATCATCGCAATAAATAGACTGTCTTACGTGCCGGAGTGTAATTTGTCAGATTTTCGTCGAGGCTGAAACGTGGAGCGGGAGAACAGGAGGTCTGAGAGGTTAATTACAGCAGCAGGAGAGCAGGCAAAAGGTGATGAACGCTTGAATTATACGGTGTTTTAAAGTCGTGCGCCAACTCTCATCTGCATGGACAGGCTTCTCTCACACACACACACACACACACATAAAGAGCCTCAGGCTGAAAACACACACTCACACATTTCCACGCCGCAGAAACAGGAAGTTCTCAAGACCGTAAACAACATTCCTGCGCGAGGAACAACGCGACGACGACGACGACGTCGTGATTGACAGCCGTGATCTGAATCACTGACGGGAAAAACTCTGTGGTATTTGAGTTTAATGGAAAACATTTTTCTTTCTGTTATTTTTCTTTTTCTTTTTTTTTTAGCCCCCGTCGTCTGACCTTGACGTCGTGAGACGAGGAAATGGTTTTACCAAAGTGCTGGACTGTAGCGTCGCACACTCTTTCTTTATCTTCTTCTGATTTTAACCTCGTTGGTTTTTTTTTATATATTAGGAGGAATTTTTCTGAGCTTTTTGACTCAGAATCACTCGTTTATGACGAGGCGTCACATGACGCAACACAACAGTTGTGATTTCTTACAATAAATAACAATACAGTTACATTTCACTGTGATGGATTACGATACAACGTGTCCTCAGAGCCGTTTCTTGCTATATGCGGACTATGCAGCTGCATAGGGCCCTGCAGCCACCAGGGGGCCCCCAAACTGCAAGTTTAGGCTCATATTTTATTATATTTTTGAGAATTAAAAGTACCTGTCTTTATTTGCATGTATTGGATGCATTCATTATGCACATATTTGCAAAGCATGCAAGTGTTTGTGGGGCAATCAGAAAAAGTTATGAATCTCTACCTCGATTTTGAAAAAAATAGGGGCCCCCAAATAGTATCTCGCATAGGGCCCCCAAACAGCTAGAAACGGCCCTGCGGTGTCCTGGTACGTTACAATAGCAAATATTACAAATCAATGACGCAATGACGTGATGCAATACATTACAGTATTTTATGTTATAATATGACAGTCTTATTATGATTAGAGGTGGGCACTAGGCTAACGTATGACGCCGTTTCCACGACGACTGACGGGGGAAAAAAGACGCGCGTGACGTCATGTTTACACCGGAGTCCAGGCACCGTTTACCAGTTAGCTCCGTTAGCTGCGTTAGCTCCTTTAGCGCCGTTAGCGTTAGCCTACAGTGGAACTGGAGCGGTCTGTTTATTAAAGGAAAAGAGCAGCGCTACAAATAACGTTAGCGTACCTGTGTACTGCTTATGTGCGACTCTGTTTTTAAAGTTTAGCGTTGCTTTAGAGACTCATTTTAACAATCGGGGGAGTCACGGAAACATGACGTCACACGCGTCTTTTTCTCGTCAGTCGTCGTGGAAACGGCGTTAACGCATGACGCCGTTTAACCGGCGTTAACGTGGCTCACACTAATTATGATACGATGTTGCCTTTTTAACATGATTTTTGTTAATATTAAAGGTGCCATATGTAAGAATGTGGCCAAGAACGGTAACTACATTCAAATTCAAAATACCGAGGTCTTTTAGGTTTCGTTTTCTGACGTAACTGTTCAACCCGTGGTTGCTCGGCAGCTGAGACTCTACTGACTGCAATGATCGGTAGACGGCGGTAGGTGGCGCCACATGACGCCAAAAACATGATTTCAAAACATAAACATGATTTGCAGTCTGCAAAATATATTTTTTTAATACAAATATTTTGTCTGTACTGTTGTTGTTGGTGAGTTCAGTTTGTTATATGAACTTTATTCCTGAGTCTCTGTGACATATTAGGAGGATTTTATCATTTATGACATAATGAACCTTTAAATATCAGACATGAGTTTTTTATCCATATATTTTGCTGATTTTATTTATTTTCCGATATAAACATGTTATATGATAACAAACAATCAAAAAACAGATATTGAACAACATTCAATAAAAAAGTAATGTAAATGTTAAATATTAAACATGTAAAACAGGTCACAAGTTTTATTTATCAAGTGTTTTTAAAGATAATTTGCTGATGAATAACTAATAATCTGCCAATGCTGATGATTAAAAAACGCTCCCTAATGAATCCTGACTCAGTGAGTGAATTATCGCCTCCGTCTTGTTTCCATTTTGCAGAGTTAATGTTCTAAACAGCGTCGTCCACCTTCACTTATTGTATTATAAACAAATCATTGAGCGTTTTCCACGCTCTGTTCCGTCGCTTCCCCTTTTTTCCCCGCTGACGAGTCGGGGGTCGTAACAATCCGCGGGCGCGGCGCTAAAACAACAACGCTTGCGCTCGTAAAAACCGCAACTGCGGTGCTTTTTCCGAGGCGCCGTCGCTGCCAAATCCGACAAATAAACGCGACATACAATACGTGGGAATATTAGGTGGCCTTTCCCCGAAGCCCCCCTCTGAGAAAAGTCCCAGCCAATAGGAAGTGTGAGCGCTGCAGCAGCAGACAGAGAGTCTCTCAGAGTCACCTGTAAAAAGAGGTGTTAGGTTTATTGGACGTAGCAGGACATTACCTGCGTATCCCAGCCGCTCCGTTTTTCCGCGCGATTCATTAACCACAAAGGCCTCAGTGTTTAAACACCTTATTTCATTAAGTGCTTTTTAATGACAGCACTCAGCAGCAGCGGTGTCCGTCACTCACCGCTGGAGAATCGGCCAAAAAACGCTCTCGGAAAAAACAGGCTTTATTACAAATTTCTCAGCGACGGTAAAAAAAAAAAAAAGTTTACGAGGAGAGTTTGCGTCGATCCGTCCCTCGTTTCTCGCTTCCGTCGCATCCCGCGTGACCTTTGACGGGGATGTGTTTGCGTTTGTGTTGTCGCTGAAGCAGACGCTGGAACGTTTGCGTCGTCACGCTCACTCGCAGTAATAACACGGTCCAGTGACTGTGTTTGTGCTCGACCTTTGATTCGTCTGTTTCCCTCGTTTATTTGACTTTTCCTGAAGCGGCTGCTCGTCTTCACTGTTAAAGGGTGAGTTTGGGTACTTTTACACAGTCTGTGTATTACACACAGTTTTCAAACTCACTTAACCCAAGGGTTAGGGATCATTAGTGTCTCGTGTGGTCGGCAGGGGTCAAAGGTTAAGTTAAAAAAAAACAAAAAAAACTTATATCACAGTATTGTACCATGGTATCATATTCACGATATTCATGAAAATAATTCACAGAATTTCCAAATAAAAGCACAGAAATGACTCTTTATCATTTATAACATGATATTAAATGGTGGGCCTCATGAAATCCATGTGTAAGCATTCTCTGAATCCATACTGGTGAAAAGCACCAGGGGGCGCTGTCAGGGTGGAACTAAACTGACTCTTTTGTGTTTTTACGATAATTGACGGGTAAGACGTGACTAAATCTCACACACTGTCCCTTTAATTAAAGGTTTACCTTATTGTGTGTATGTTTGTGTGTGTGGAACCATTTGCTTCTGAAAAACCCTTTACTGAAGAAAGGGTTTTTCAAGGGTTCTTGGTAACACTAATGGTTCCAGTAAGAACCATTTTGATCCAGAGAACCCTTTAAAACCCCTTTCCTGAATAAAGGATTCAAAAGAGTTCTTGGTGGAACCTTCATACAAAGGTTCTACCTGGAGCCAAAAAGGGTTCTCCTATGAGGACAAGCTGAAGAACGTTATATGGTTCTACTTAGCACTTTTATTTCGTAGAGTATAGTGAGTCTGTGGGGGCTTTTCTGATTTGTAAATCGACCACGCTGCTGCACCAAAGTCCATAGTAAAATGATGTCATTGTACCATGCGTGGCCTCAGCAGCTTCTGTCTTCTGCTGCCTCCTTTGTTGACTTTGTGTCACTATGTTAAATCGTTCAACTCATGAATGAAAACAAGCTGTAAACTGTCAAAGTTTCAATGAAGTTTGGTACAATTTAATAGTTGTTTTCAGCTAGAAAGTATCGTCTAACCACAGAGTAAAGGTGTGAACATAATACTTCAGACATCGTACACTTCAGCTGAGTCCATAAAGTGAAGTGCAGTACTCTGGTTAGATATCAGTATTTAATAAAGTTCTAAACTATGCCTTTAAAAACCATTTGGAGAATTTCTCACGACATCACCGTGTTACCGCGCACCAACGTCATCTCTCGCTCCAGTTCTTCGCCGTAAATAATCTGTATTTATTAATCCCTGATTTGCTTTAATTCAGCGCGACGGCTCTGATGACGCAAAGATCACATTTATGTTTTTCCGTCAAAGGTTTTTCACACGAGACGTTTGTGAAGAACGAGCTGTGAGCGGCGGCGACTCACAGCAGCTTCAACGCTGACGACTTCGCGAGAGCGTCGACGTCTGCGACGACGCGTTCACTCCTCGCCGCGATCCCGGCCACCGCCGTGATTGCGATGTATTGCACGAACTTACGTGAACTCTGGTTTAGACGTGTCTACTTTTTTCACCGTTTTTGTCACGGTTTTCAGAATAAAAGCAGATGTTTTTCTGCTTCTCGACGACTGAGGGTTACGTCAAATATTTAAAATGTTATCATCTGCAACGTTCGACAAAATCTACTTTATATAATATTGAGATTAGAAGATAAATTAAAGCATTGTTGTGTGAGCCCGCGCAGATGCAGTGCTGCCAGCAGGTGGCGCTGCTATGCCCTTGATTTCTGGCCGTGTCTCTTAAAGTTTCGAGACGTTTGGTCAGTGTACGATGAAGTTAAAGGGCACTTCCTGTTTACGTGGTGAATGTTAAAAATTCGGCAAAGTTACGGTAGTTGCTGTGGCCACACCCCCTTTTGAATCTGCAAGACCTTTTGGTAACTTTTCATCTTTGACGCATCGAGTACTATTTGACGCATATTTTTTACGTTACGATTAACGCGCTCTGACGAGTTTGTTCATTTACGAAAAGTGCAAGTTGCCAAGATGGATGGACGTTTACGGTGGTGTCGTAAAAAATAACAGTACCTGCTCCTAAACTGTAGGGGGAGCTCTGGAGAGGCCAAAAAGGGCAAAAACATGAAATGCTGAAGTTCATTTGTGTCAAAAAACAAAACAAAATGGCGTCAATTTGGTTTCTTAATTTTTCCCCTGATTGACACTCCAGGGCCACCGTACAACTACAAGATACGGTTTCAGGGGCGTTTGTCACGACACACACACACACACACACACACACACACACACACACACACACACACACACACACACACACACACACACACACACACACACACACACACACACACACACACACACACACACACACACACAAACGCCTCAGTCATACACATTGAGAAACTCTGACCTCTATGTTTAACCCTTCTATTTTCAGGAGTTTCGCCCCATTGAAACAACTTGTGGTGTGAGTGGTTTCTGGGTGGTGTGTGTGTGTGTGTGTGTGTGTGTGGGGGGGGGGGGGTTGAAGGTGGACTGAGATAGAACTGGCAGTGAGGACAGAGACAGAGACACAGTGAGGACAGAGACAGAGACACAGTGAGGACAGAGACAGAGACACAGTGAGGACAGAGGAGGTGGGACCGGAAACTCTGTGGCGTGGACCCGTCCCTGTGATCCAGTGCAGACCGTTAGCGACGTCACGGTCGGTCGCGGCGTTCCCTCGAAAACACGCAAGCCACAATCCCAAATAGCTCGGCCTGCAGCTCGGCCTCTCGTCTTCATGCGAACTAAAGCCAACGGAACAAAGTGGACTTTTCTGCTCTGAGCTTTGCCAGAGCTGCTGCGCCGCGTTAGCCGGGTGAGCTAACCTTACAGACGTGCTCATCAGTGTCGTCGTCATTCAACCACTTTGATCCCTCTCTGGCTGTCACTGTGGTAAAAAAAACATCTGGTTAAGGCTCTTTTTCATGATTGTGTCTCAACATCATCCATAAAAAGACATAAAAACGCAGAGGATGACCTTATTAAAGTGAATCATCCATTAAAACACACACACATCAACATTAAGAAAATGCCACAACATTAAGTAAACGCTAGAAAATTAAGAAAACGCTACAACATTAAGAAAACACTGCAAAATTAAGAAAACACTGCAAAATTAAGAAACGCTACAAAATTAAGAAAGTGCTAAAATATTAAGAAAACGCTACAACATTAAGAAAACACTGCAACATTAAGAAAACGCTACAAAATTAAGAAAACGCTACAAAATTAGAAAATGTTACAACATTAAGAAAATGCTACAAAATTAAGCAAACGCTACAAAATTAAGAAAACGCTACAAAATTAAGAAAGTGCTAAAATATTAAGAAAACGCTACAAAATTAAGAAAATGTTACAACATTAAGAAAATGCTACAAAATTAAGAAAACGCGACGAAATTAAGAAAGTGCTAAAATATTAAGAAAACGCTACAAAATTAAGAAATGTTACATTAAGAAAACGCTACAAAATTAAGAAAACGCTACGAAATTAAGAAAGTGCTAAAACATTAAGAAAATGCTACAACATTAAGAAAACGCTACAACATTAAGAAAACGCTACAAAATTAAGAAAACGCTACGAAATTAAGAAAGTGCTAAAACATTAAGAAAACGCTACAACATTAAGAAAACGCTACAACATTAAGAAAACACTAAAACATTAAGAAAACACATGAATAAAACGCTACAACATTAAGAAAACGCTAGAAAATTAAGAAAACACTACAACATTAAGAAAACGCTAGAAAATTAAGAAAACGCTACAACATTAAGAAAACGCTACAACATTAAGTAAACGCTAGAAAATTAAGAAAACGCTACAACATTAAGAAAATGCTACAACATTAAGTAAACGCTAGAAAATTAAGAAAACGCTACAACATTAAGAAAACACCTCAGTAACACCTCTTAAAATGCACCATAATGTCCTGGTAAAACATTGAGTGTCCTCAGAACTCTGTAATACTGATAAAAACACACATCGTAGACACTCTGCGTGTCCTCATAAAAGTGTAACATCCTTAAAACACATCCAGATAATCGTCCACAGAAACACACCTGAGTGTGCTCCTAAAACTGTCATTTCAATAAAAACACAACGCTGAAATTAAAGATCCACTTTGTCGCAAGTTAAAAACACACTGAACGTCCTCACAATGCTGGAAAACATGTCTGTAGAAAGAGTCATTTCAGTAAAAACACACACAGACGTCCTCACAACAGTGTAAAACTGTCTCGTGAACATCTTGTTGTGTTTGTGTTTGTGAACTCTTTATGACGTGAAACACATTTTCCAAACGTCACATTCAGACATTTTCTCTGTGCGAACGTCAAGTTTGCCGTTGTTTGCAGAGGAGTGAAATAACAGCAGGTCAGTTATTGTTCACACTGGTCTGTCGGTGTTTTCTGGTGTCTGTTGTGATCGTGTTGTGGTTAAAAACACTCGCTTAGAAACTGATGTGAAACACATTCATAGCAGAAGAAGAAGAATTGGCGAAGGTTCAAGTTGAGGTTTTTTTTTTATATTCTTTCTTCACAGATGGTAAAATGTAAAGCGGTATTACAACAATATGTGCAGCCTGGTATATTTCTTCTTCTTCTTCAGCAGAACTTTAGTTCAGGCTTTTCCACAACAGGAACAGAATCAACCAAATATTTATGAATGTATAGATTTGTGGTGAGCAGAGTCTCGGCCTCTCGGCCTCAGCTCGGCCGACGTCGCCTCACGTCAAGCAGCTGCTTTGTTTTAGGAAAACACGACGCGTCACGTCTTCGTCCTGAAGAACTCAGAGGAGTTTTAGAAACAAAACGCTCGCTTTCTTCTCTCCGCCGTCCTCATTGACGTCGCTGCTTTGTTTCTTTCATTTTCATGTTTGAAACTTGTTTTCCCCCAAACACTCTGCAGCCATAACTGTTGCTTCAGGAGGGGAATTTGTGTCAACATGTGTTTACGTTTATTTACTGTGAGGAAAGCTGATAAATATATAAAGAGGGTGTGAAACAGATGGAAGAACAGTCAAGAAAACTGCTGTTTTACACAGAAACACGCGCAAGAGAGTAGAAAAGTATTTTTTCTTTTATTGTATTGTGTTTTGTCCACATTGAAACAGTGTTTTGCGAAACCTGAAATGGTATTTTTGGAAAACAAGTCATCATACTCCTGTGTTTGGAGATTATTTGACAGATTGTATGGTGGCCCTGGAGTGCCAAACACATCAACATTAATAAAACGCTACAACATTAAGAAAACGCTACAACATTGAGAAAACACTAAAACATTAAGAAAACGCTACAACATTAGGAAAACACTAAACACTAAAACATTAAGAAAACACTAAAACATTAAGAAAACGCTACAAAATTAAGAAAACACTTAAACATTAGGAAACGCTACAAAATTAAGAAAACACTAAAACATTAAGAAAATACTAAAACATTAAGAAAACGCTACAACATTAAGAAAACGCTACAACATTAGGAAAACACTAAACAATAAAACATTAAGAAAACACTAAAACATTAAGAAAAAGCTACAACATTAAGCAAACACTAAAACATTAAGAAAACGCTACATTAAGAAAACACTACAACATTAAGAAAACACTACAACATTAAGAAAACGCTACAACATTAAGAAAACACTAAAACATTAGGAAAACGCTACGAAATTAAGAAAACAATAAAACATTAAGAAAATTCTAAAACATTAAGAAAACGCTACATTAAGAAAACGCTACAAAATTAAGAAAACGCTAAAACATTAAGAAATGTTTGCTGCTTTATTTCACCTGTGGACATCATTTGCTGGTTTGTAAACCACTCACTCTCCCACACCAAAGTCCATAGAGTAAATCAGTGATTTTAACATCACAGCACACAGGAGTTTACAGGAGTTGTTGATCCACTGCTGCCTCCATCACTATCTTATAATGTCTGATTTTATGAATTAGGTTTGAAATCCTTTGTCCAGATTGAAAATCACTGATTTTCTCTATGGGCTTTGGTGTGGGCGAGTGAGCGGTTTACAAACTTTTTATTTTGTCTCTAAATCCCACACTGGCAGCCATGTTGTCAGCGAGGGTGAGCAGCGGTTCACAGAAACACAGAAAATGATCATCCACCTCAGAAGGTCACATCGCTATCGCGTTGATGTGCACGTCTGCAGAAGGGAAATAAGTCATGACAGCGCGGTGGAGATAGGTGAGCTCACACATATCTGTGGTTTACAGACGTAACGACGCTCTGACATGAGACGTTTGTTTTCTCTGATAAACCGTGAGCAGCAGACGACACAGACGCCAGCTTCTGAAAGGACGCCTCCTCCTCCTCCCAGTGCGGGCTGCACTTTACAAAGTGCTCTTTGCGGTGAACACTTAATTGTGTGTGCAAAACCGAAATCGCAACCTTATCACCCTGCGACCGCAGCCGCGAAAAAGACGTCATTATTCTCTGCAGAGCAGGCGTGTAAGTATTTACCCGTAACATTAAGAGAACACTAAAACGTTAAAAAAACCACTAAAACATTAAGAAAACGCTACAAAATTTAAAAAAACGCTACACCATTAGGAAAACGCTAAAACATTAAGAAAACGCTACAACATTAAGAAAACACTACAACATTAAGAAAACGCTACAACATTAAGAAAACACTAAAACATTAAGAAAACACTAAAACATTAAGAAAATGCTTAAACGTTAAGAAAACGCTACAACATTAAGAAAACGCTACAAAATTAAGAAAATACTAAAACATTAAGAAAACGCTACAACATTAAGAAAACACTAAAACATTAAGAAAACGCTACAACATTAAGAAAACACTACAACATTAAGAAAACACTAAAACATTAAGAAAACGCTACAACATTAAGAAAACACTACAACATTAAGAAAACTAAAACATTAAGAAAACACTAAAACATTAAGAAAACGCTACAACATTAAGAAAACACTAAAACATTAAGAAAACGCTACAAAATTAAGAAAATGCAACAACATTAAGAAAATGAAACAACATTAAAAAATGCTACAACATTAAGAAAACACTACAAAGTTAAGAAAATGCTACAACATTAAGAAAACCCTAAAACATCAAGAAAACGCTACAACATTAAGAAAACACTAAAACATTAAGAAAACGCTACAACATTAAGAAAACACTACAACATTAAGAAAACGCTACAACATTAAGAAAACACTACAACATTAAGAAAACACTAAAACATTAAGAAAACGCTACAACATTAAGAAAACGCTACAAAATTAAGAAAATACTAAAACATTAAGAAAACACTAAAATATTAAGAAAACACTAAAACATTAAGAAAACGCTACAACATTAAGAAAACACTACAACATTACGAAAACACTAAAACATTAAGAAAACGCTACAAAATTAAGAAAATGCAACAACATTTAGAAAATGAAACAACATTAAAAAACGCTACAACATTAAGAAAACACTATAAAAAATTAAGAAAACGCTACAACATTAAGATAACACTAAAACATTAAGAAAACGCTACAACATTAAGAAAATGCTACAACATTAAGAAAACACTAAAACATTAAGAAAACGCTACAAAATTAAGAAAATGCAACAACATTAAAAAACGCTACAACATTAAGAAAACACTACAAAATTCAGAAAATGCTAAAACATTTAGAAAACGATAAAACATTAAGAAAATGCTGCAAAATTAAGAAAATGCTACAAAATTAAGAAAATGCTACAAAATTAAGAAAACACTAAAACATTAAGAAAAACACTAAAACACTACAATTGCAACCTTATCACCCTGCGACCGCAGCCGTGAAAAAGACGTCATTATTCTGTGCAGAGCAGGCGTGTAAGTATTCACCCGTATTATCTATCGCACTCTGAGTGAGACTCTGCCAAAACAGTGTTTAGAAACGGTTAAAAAAAACCATCTGGAAGGATGTGAGTCTCTGAGCGAGTGTGTCTGGTACCTGAGCACCTGTGGGTGTCGGGTTTCGCCCGCCTGCCTCGCACCTGGATTTAGGGAAAATTCCCTCTCGCTCGCTCAGACATGATCAGAGGAGCCTCGTCCAGCTTGTGCCAGCACTCTCTGACCTCCGAGCATTTTATGAAACACAAAGTCGAGCGCAGGGTGATTTCATTACGCTTATAAACCTCGCTGTTGACACGAGGTTCAAATCTATAAAAAACTTTTGTCCTCCTCCTTTAAGTCTTTCTTTTTTCTACAAGAGCTGGAGAAACTGCGTTGATCTGTACGTGCAGTCGGACACCAGGGACCGTCCACAAAGTGCAAAACTTCCCTGCTGTTTGAAAAAATATCCTTTTGTACATGTCTTATGAGTGCACTGTTAAACAAAAAATGTTAAGAAAACTAAAAAATTTCAAGACAAACTTACTGCAATCAATTTTTGAGTTTACAGCCCAATGAAAGATCTCAAACCAACAAAAAATTTAACTTCTAAGATAGTATAGTATGACGTTTCCAAATCAAAATTTGGACCAAAAAAAAAATGTTCAAAATTTTTTGGACGACATAGTATAGTATGTTGTTTTTGTCAAATTTTGGACCATTTTTTTTTTTTCCAAAAATGGTCACATTTTGGACGACATGGTATGATGTTTTTGTCAAGTTTTGGACCAAAAAAATGTTTTTCCCAAAAATTGTCTCATTTTGGACGACATGGTATAATATGAAGTACTACAGAGTATAGTATGACGTTTTTGACAAGTTTTCGACCAGAAAAATGTTTTAAATTTTTTTTCCAGATTTTGGACGACATAGTATAGTATGTCGTTTTTGTCAAATTTTGGACCAAATTTTTTTTCCCAAAAATGGTCACATTTTGGACGACATGGTATAGTATGAAGTACTACAGAGTATAGTATGACGTTTTTGACAAGTTTTCGACCAAAACATTGTTTTAATTTTTTTTTTCAGATTTTGGATGACATAGTATAGTATGTCGTTTTTGTCAAATTTTGGACCAAATTTTTTTTCCCAAAAATGGTCACATTTTGGACGACATGGTATGATGTTTTTGTCAAGTTTTGGACCAAAAAAATGTTTTTCAAAAAATTGTCAGATTTTGGACGACATAGTATAGTATGTCGTTTTTGTCAAATTTTGGACCAACATTTTTTCCCAAAAATTGTCTCATTTTGGACGACATGGTATAGTATGATGTACTACATAGTATAGTATGATGTTTTTGTCAAGTTTTCGACCAGAAAAATGTTTTTAATTTTTTTTCCAGATTTTGGACGACATAGTATAGTATGTCGTTTTTGTCAAATTTTGGACCAAATTTTTTTTTCCAAAAATAGTCACATTTTGGACGACATGGTATAGTATGAAGTACTACATAGTATATAGTATGATGTTTTTGTCAAGTTTTCGACCAAAACATTGTTTTAATTTTTTTTTTTCAGATTTTGGACGACATAGTATAGTATGTCGTTTTTGTCAAATTTTGGACCAAATTTTTTTCCAAAAATTGTCTCATTTTGGACGACATGGTATAGTATGATGTATTACATAGTATATAGTATGATGTTTTTGTCAAGTTTTCGACCAGAAAATTTTTTAATTTTTTTTTTTCAGATTTTGGACGACAGTATAGTATGTCGTTTTTGTCAAATTTTGGACCAAATTTTTTTTTCCAAAAATGGTCACATTTTGGACGACATGGTATAGTATGATGTACTACATAGTATAGTATGATGTTTTTGTCAAGTTTTCGACCAGAAATTTTTTTTTAATTTATAGTATGTCGTTTTTGTCAAATTTTGGACCAAATTTTTTTTTCCAAAAATGGTCACATTTTGGACGACATGGTATGATGTTTTTGTCAAGTTTTGGACCAAAAAAATGTTTTTCCCAAAAATTGTCTCATTTTGGACGACATGGTATAGTATGAAGTACTACATAGTATAGTATGACGTTTTTGACAAGTTTTCGACCAAAACATTGTTTTAATTTTTTTTTTCTGATTTTGGACAACGTAGTATAGTATGTCGTTTTTGTCAAATTTTGGACCAAAATTTTTTTCCAAGAATGGTCTCATTTTGGAAGACATGGTATAGTATGATGTACTACATAGTATAGTATGATGTTTTTGTCAAGTTTTCGACCAGAACATTTTTGTACATTTTTTTTTTCAGATTTTGGACGACATAGTATAGTATGTTGTTTTTGTCAAATTTTGGACCCAATTTTTTTTTCCAAAAATGGTCACATTTTGGACGACATGGTATGATGTTTTTGTCAAGTTTTGGACCAAAAAAATGTTTTTCCCAAAAATTGTCTCATTTTGGACGACATGGTATAGTATGAAGTACTACATAGTATAGTATGACGTTTTTGACAAGTTTTCGACCAAAACATTGTGTTAAATTTTTTTTTTCAGATTTTGGACGACATAGTATTATATGTCGTTTTTGTCAAATTTTGGAACAACATTTTTTTCCAAAAATGGTCTCATTTTGGACGACATGGTATAGTATGAAGTACTACATAGTATAGTATGACGTTTTTGTCAAGTTTTCGACCAGAAAAATGTTTTTAATTTTTTTTTCCAGATTTTGGATGACATAGTATAGTATGTCGTTTTTGTCAAATTTTGGCCCAAATTTTCTTTTCAAAAAACTTTCACATTTTGGACGACATAGTATAGTATGACGTACTACAATACATAGTATGATGTTTTTGTCAAGTTTTGGACCAAAAAAATGTTTTTCAAAAAAATTGTCCGATTTTGGACGACATAGTATAGTATGCCATTTTTTGGTGAAATTTTGGACCAAATTTTTTTTTTTTATAAATGGTCACATTTTGGACGACATGGTATAGTTTGACGTACTACATAGTATAGTATGACGTTTTTGACAAGTTTTCGACCAAAACATTGTTTAAATTTTTTTTTTCAGATTTTTGACGACATAGTATAGTATGTCGTTTTTGTCAAATTTTGGACCAACATTTTTTTCCAAAAATGGTCTTATTTTGGACGACATGGTATAGTATGATGTACTACATAGTATAGTATGATGTTTTTGTCAAGTTTTCGACCAGAAAATTTTTTTTAATTTTTTTTTCAGATTTTGGACGACATAGTATAGTATGTCGTTTTTGTCAAATTTTGGACCAAATTTTTTTCCCCAAAAATTTTCACATTTTGGAAGACATGGTATGATGTTTTTGTCAAGTTTTGGACCAAAAAAATGTTTTTCCCAAAAATTGTCTCATTTTGGACGACATGGTATAGCATGAAGTACTACATAGTATAGTATGACGTTTTTGACAAGTTTTCGACCAAAACATTGTTTTAAATTTTTTTTTTCAGATTTCGGACAACATAGTATAGTATGTCGTTTTTGTCAAATTTTGGACCAAATTTTTTTTTCAAAAAATGGTCACATTTTGGACGACATGGTATAGTATGACGTACTACATAGTATAGTATAACGTTTTTGTCAAGTTTTGGACCATAAAAATGGTTTTCAAAAAAATTGTCAGATTTTGGACGACATAGTATAGTATGTCGTTTTTGTCAAATTTTGGACCAAACTTTTTTTTTCAAAAAATTGTCACATTTTGGACGACATGGTATAGTATGACGTACTACATGGTATAGTATAACGTTTTAATCAAGTTTTGGACCATAAAAATGTTTTTTTCAAAAAATTGTCAGATTTTGGACGACATAGTATAGTATGTCGTTTTTGTCAAATTTTGGACCAAATCTTTTTTTTCAAAAAGTTGTCACATTTTGGACGACATGGTATAGTATAACGTACTACATAGTATAGTATGACGTTTTTGTCAAGTTTTGGACCAAAAAAATGTTTTTCAAAAAAAATTTCAGATTTTGGACGACATAGTATAGTATGTTGTTTTTGTCAAATTTTGGACCAAATTTTTTTTCAAAAAATTGTCACATTTTGGACGTCATGGTATAGTATGACGTACTACATAGTATAGTATAACGTTTTTGTCCAGTTTTGGACCAAAAAAATGTTTTTCAAAAAATGGTCAGATTTTGGACGACATAGTATAGTATGTCGTTTTTTGTCAAATTTTGGACCAATTATTTTTTCAAAAAATGGTTGAATTTTGGACGACATGGTATAGTATGACGTAGTACATAGTATAGTATGACGTTTTTGTCAAGTTTACGACCAAAAATGATGTTTAAAAAAAAAAAAAATCAGATTTTGGACGACATAGTATAGTATGTCATTTTTGTCAAATTTTGGACCAATATTTTTTTCCAAAAATGGTCTTATTTTGGACGACATTGTATAGTATGATGTACTACATAGTATAGTATGATGTTTTTGTCAAGTTTTCGACCAGAAAATTTTTTTAATTTTTTTTTTCAGATTTTGGACGACATAGTATAGTATGTCGTTTTTGTCAAATTTTGGACCAAATTTTTTTTCCCAAAAATGGTCACATTTTGGAAGACATGGTATAGTATGAAGTACTACATAGTATAGTATGACGTTTTTGACAAGTTTTCGACCAAAACATTGTTTTAATTTTTTTTTTTCAGATTTCGGACGACATAGTATAGTATGTCGTTTTTGTCAAATTTTGGACCAACATTTTTTTCCAAAAATGGTCTCATTTTGGACGACATGGTATAGTATGAAGTACTACATAGTATAGTATGACGTTTTTGTCAAGTTTTCGACCAGAAAAATGTTTTTAATTTTTTTTTCAGATTTTGGACGACATAGTATAGTATGTCGTTTTTGACAAATTTTGGACCAAATCTTTTTTTTCAAAAAGTTGTCACATTTTGGATGACATGGTATAGTATAACGTACTACATAGTATATTATGACGTTTTTGTCAAGTTTTGGACCAAAAAAATGTTTTTCAAAAAAATTGTCAGATTTTGGACGACATAGTATAGTATGTCGTTTTTGTCAAATTTTGGACCAAATTTTTTTTTCAAAAAATGGTCACATTTTGGATGACATGGTATAGTATGACGTACTACATAGTATAGTATAACGTTTTTGTCAAGTTTTGGACCAAATCTTTTTTTTCAAAAAGTTGTCACATTTTGGACAACATGGTATAGTATAACGTACTACATAGTATAGAATGACGTTTTTGTCAAGTTTTGGACCAAAAAAAAAGTTTTTCAAAAAAAGTTTTCAGATTTTGGACGACAGTATAGTATGTTGTTTTTGTCAAATTTTGGACCAAATTCTTTTTCAAAAAATTGTCACATTTTGGACGTCATGGTATAGTATGACGTACTACATAGTATAGTGTGACGTTTTTGTCCAGTTTTGGACCAAAAAAATGTTTTTCAAAAAAAATTTCAGATTTTGGACGACATAGTATAGTATGTCGTTTTTGTCAAATTTTGGACCAACTTTTTTTTTCAAAAAATGGTCACATTTTGGACGACATGGTATAGTATGACGTACTACATAGTATAGTATAACGTTTTTGTCAAGTTTTGGACCATAAAAATGTTTTTCAAAAAAAGTTTTCAGATTTTGGACGACATAGTATAGTATGTTGTTTTTGTCAAATTTTGGACCAAACTTTTTTTTCAAAAAATTGTCACATTTTGGACGTCATGGTATAGTATGACGTACTACATAGTATAGTATAAGGTTTTTGACAAGTTTTGGACCAAAAAAATGTTTTTCAAAAAAAATTTCAGATTTTGGACGACATAGTATAGTATGTCGTTTTTGTCAAACTTTGGACCAAATTTTTTTTTTCAAAATGTGACAACATGGTATAGTATAACGCACTACATAGTATAGTATGACGTTTTTGTCAAGTTTTGGACCAAAAAAATGTTTTTCAAAAAAAGTTTTCAGATTTTGGACGACATAGTATAGTATGTTGTTTTTGTTAAATTTTGGACCAAATTTTTTTTCTCCAAAAATTGTCACATTTTGGAGACAAGGTATAGTATGACGTACTGCATAGTATAGTGTGACGTTTTTGTCAAGTTTTGGACCAAAAAACGTTTTTTTTAAAAATTGTCAGAATCAAAAACGACATAGTATAGTATGTCGTTTTTGTCCAATTTTGGACCAAATTTTTTTTCTCCGAAAATTGTCACATTTTGGAGATAAAGTATAGTATGACGTACTGCATAGTATAGTGTGACGTTTTTGTCAAGTTTTGGACCAAAAAAACGTTTTTCAAAAAAATTGTCAGAATCAAAAACGACATAGTATAGTATGTCGTTTTTGTCCAATTTTGGACCAAATTTTTTTTCTCCAAAAATGGTCACATTTTGGAGACAAGGTATAGTATGACGTACTGCATAGTATAGTGTGACGTTTTTGTCAAGTTTTGGACCAAAGAAACGTTTTTCAAAAAAATTGTCAGAATCAAAAACGACATAGTATAGTATGTCGTTTTTGTCCAATTTTGGACCAAATTTTTTTTCTCCAGAAATGGTCACATTTTGGAGACAAGGTATAGTATGACGTACTGCATAGTATAGTGTGACGTTTTTGTCAAGTTTTGGACCAAAAAAACGTTTTTCAAAAAAATTGTCAGAATCAAAAACGACATAGTATAGTATGTCGTTTTTGTCCAATTTTGGACCAAATTTTTCTTCTCCAAAAATGGTCACATTTTGGAGATATAGTATAGTATGACGTACTACATAGTATAGTGTGACGTTTTTGTCAAGTTTTGGACCAAAAAAACGTTTTTCAAAAAAATTGTCAGAATCAAAAACGACATAGTATAGTATGTCGTTTTTGTCCAATTTTGGACCAAATTTTTTTTCTCCAGAAATGGTCACATTTTGGAGATATAGTATAGTATGATGTACTACATAGTATAGTGTGACGTTTTTGTCAAGTTTTGGACCAAAAAAACGTTTTTCAAAAAAATTGTCAGAATCAAAAACGACATAGTATAGTATGTCGTTTTTGTCCAATTTTGGACCAAATTTTTTTTCTCCAGAAATGGTCACATTTTGGAGATATAGTATAGTATGACGTACTACATAGTATAGTGTGACGTTTTTGTCAAGTTTTGGACCAAAAAAACGTTTTTCAAAAAAATTGTCAGAATCAAAAACGACATAGTATAGTATGTCGTTTTTGTCCAATTTTGGACCAAATTTTTTTTCTCCAAAAATGTTCACATTTTGGAGATATAGTATAGTATGACGTACTACATAGTATAGTGTGACGTTTTTGTCAAGTTTTGGACCAAAAAAACGTTTTTCAAAAAAATTGTCAGAATCAAAAACGACATAGTATAGTATGTCGTTTTTGTCCAATTTTGGACCAAATTTTTTTTTTCAAAATGTGACAACATGGTATAGTATAACGCACTACATAGTATAGTATGACGTTTTTGTCAAGTTTTGGACCAAAAAAAATGTTTTTCAAAAAAAGTTTTCAGATTTTGGACGACATAGTATAGTATGTTGTTTTTGTCAAATTTTGGACCAAATTTTTTTTCTCCAAAAATGGTCACATTTTGGAGACAAGGTATAGTATGACGTACTGCATAGTATAGTGTGACGTTTTTGTCAAGTTTTGGACCAAAAAAACGTTTTTTTTCAAAAAAATTGTCAGAATCAAAAACGACATAGTATAGTATGTCGTTTTTGTCCAATTTTGGACCAAATTTTTTTTCTCCAAAAATGGTCACATTTTGGAGACAAGGTATAGTATGACGTACTGCATAGTATAGTGTGACGTTTTTGTCAAGTTTTGGACCAAAAAAACGTTTTTTTTAAAAATGGTCAGAAACAAAAACGACATAGTATAGTATGTCGTTTTTGTCCAATTTTGGACCAAATTTTTTTTCTCCAAAAATGGTCACATTTTGGAGATATAGTATAGTATGACGTACTACATAGTATAGTGTGACGTTTTTGTCAAGTTTTGGACCAAAAAAACGTTTTTCAAAAAAATTGTCAGAATCAAAAACGACATAGTATAGTATGTCGTTTTTGTCCAATTTTGGACCAAATTTTTTTTCTCCAAAAATGGTCACATTTTGGAGATATAGTATAGTATGGCGTACTACATAGTATAGTGTGACGTTTTTGTCAAGTTTTGGACCAAAGAAAAGTTTTTCAAAAAAATTGTCAGAATCAAAAACGACAGTATAGTATGTCGTTTTTGTCCAATTTTGGACCAAATTTTTTTTCTCCAAAAATGGTCACATTTTGGAGATATAGTATAGTATGACGTACTACATAGTATAGTGTGACGTTTTTGTCAAGTTTTGGACCAAAAAAACGTTTTTCAAAAAAATTGTCAGAATCAAAAACGACATAGTATAGTATGTCGTTTTTGTCCAATTTTGGACCAAATTTTTTTTCTCCAGAAATGGTCACATTTTGGAGATATAGTATAGTATGACGTACTACATAGTATAGTGTGACGTTTTTGTCAAGTTTTGGACCAAAAAAACGTTTTTCAAAAAAATTGTCAGAATCAAAAACGACATAGTATAGTATGTCGTTTTTGTCCAATTTTGGACCAAATTTTTTTCCTCCAAAAATGGTCACATTTTGGAGATATAGTATAGTATGACGTACTACATAGTATAGTGTGACGTTTTTGTCAAGTTTTGGACCAAAAAAACGTTTTTTTTAAAAATTGTCAGAATCAAAAACGACATAGTATAGTATGTCGTTTTTGTCCAATTTTGGACCAAATTTTTTTTCTCCCAAAATGGTCACATTTTGGAGACAAGGTATAGTATGACGTACTGCATAGTATAGTGTGACGTTTTTGTCAAGTTTTGGACCAAAAAAACGTTTTTCAAAAAAATAGTCAGAATCAAAAACGACATAGTATAGTATGTCGTTTTTGTCCAATTTTGGACCAAATTTTTTTTCTCCAAAAATGGTCACATTTTGGAGACAAGGTATAGTATGACGTACTGCATAGTATAGTGTGACGTTTTTGTCAAGTTTTGGACCAAAAAAACGTTTTTCAAAAAAATTGTCAGAATCAAAAACGACATAGTATAGTATGTCGTTTTTGTCCAATTTTGGACCAAATTTTTTTTCTCCAAAAATGGTCACATTTTGGAGACAAGGTATAGTATGACGTACTGCATAGTATAGTGTGACGTTTTTGTCAAGTTTTGGACCAAAAAAACGTTTTTCAAAAAAATTGTCAGAATCAAAAACGACATAGTATAGTATGTCGTTTTTGTCCAATTTTGGACCAAATTTTTTTTCTCCAAAAATGGTCACATTTTGGAGATATAGTATAGTATGACGTACTACATAGTATAGTGTGACGTTTTTGTCAAGTTTGGACCAAAAAAACGTTTTTCAAAAAAATTGTCAGAATCAAAAACGACATAGTATAGTATGTCGTTTTTGTCCAATTTTGGACCAAATTTTTTTTCTCCAAAAATGGTCACATTTTGGAGATATAGTATAGTATGACGTACTGCATAGTATAGTGTGACGTTTTTGTCAAGTTTTGGACCAAAAAAACGTTTTTCAAAAAAATTGTCAGAATCAAAAACGACATAGTATAGTATGTCATTTTTGTCCAATTTTGGACCAAATTTCTTTTCTCCAAAAATGGTCACATTTTGGAGATATAGTATAGTATGACGTACTACATAGTATAGTGTGACGTTTTTGTCAAGTTTTGGACCAAAAAAACGTTTTTTTTAAAAATTGTCAGAATCAAAAACGACATAGTATAGTATGTCGTTTTTGTCCAATTTTGGACCAATTTTTTTTTCTCCAGAAATGGTCACATTTTGGAGATATATTATAGTATGGCGTACTACATAGTATAGTGTGACGTTTTTGTCAAGTTTTGGACCAAAAAAACGTTTTTCAAAAAAATTGTCAGAATCAAAAACGACATAGTATAGTATGTCGTTTTTGTCCAATTTTGGACCAAATATTTTTTCTCCAAAAATGGTCACATTTTGGAGACAAGGTATAGTATGACGTACTGCATAGTATAGTGTGACGTTTTTGTCAAGTTTTGGACCAAAAAAACGTTTTTCAAAAAAATTGTCAGAATCAAAAACGACATAGTATAGTATGTCATTTTTGTCCAATTTTGGACCAAATTTCTTTTCTCCAAAAATGGTCACATTTTGGAGATATAGTATAGTATGACGTACTACATAGTATAGTGTGACGTTTTTGTCAAGTTTTGGACCAAAAAAACGTTTTTTTTAAAAATTGTCAGAATCAAAAACGACATAGTATAGTATGTCGTTTTTGTCCAATTTTGGACCAATTTTTTTTTCTCCAGAAATGGTCACATTTTGGAGATATATTATAGTATGGCGTACTACATAGTATAGTGTGACGTTTTTGTCAAGTTTTGGACCAAAAAAACGTTTTTCAAAAAAATTGTCAGAATCAAAAACGACATAGTATAGTATGTCGTTTTTGTCCAATTTTGGACCAAATATTTTTTCTCCAAAAATGGTCACATTTTGGAGACAAGGTATAGTATGACGTACTGCATAGTATAGTGTGACGTTTTTGTCAAGTTTTGGACCAAAAAAACGTTTTTCAAAAAAATTGTCAGAATCAAAAACGACATAGTATAGTATGTCGTTTTTGTCCAATTTTGGACCAAATTTTTTTTCTCCAAAAATTGTCACATTTTGGAGATATAGTATAGTATGACGTACTACATAGTATAGTGTGACGTTTTTGTCAAGTTTTGGACCAAAAAAACGTTTTTCAAAAAAATTGTCAGAATCAAAAACGACATAGTATAGTATGTCGTTTTTGTCCAATTTTGGACCAAATTTTTTTTCTCCAAAAATGGTCACATTTTGGAGACAAGGTATAGTATGACGTACTACATAGTATAGTGTGACGTTTTTGTCAAGATTTGGACCAAAAAAACGTTTTTCAAAAAAATTGTCAGAATCAAAAACGACATAGTATAGTATGTCGTTTTTGTCCAATTTTGGACCAAATTTTTTTTCTCCAAAAATGGTCACATTTTGGAGATATAGTATAGTATGGCGTACTACATAGTATAGTGTGACGTTTTTGTCAAGTTTTGGACCAAAGAAAAGTTTTTCAAAAAAATTGTCAGAATCAAAAACGACAGTATAGTATGTCGTTTTTGTCCAATTTTGGACCAAATTTTTTTTCTCCAAAAATGGTCACATTTTGGAGATATAGTATAGTATGACGTACTACATAGTATAGTGTGACGTTTTTGTCAAGTTTTGGACCAAAAAAACGTTTTTCAAAAAAATTGTCAGAATCAAAAACGACATAGTATAGTATGTCGTTTTTGTCCAATTTTGGACCAAATTTTTTTTCTCCAGAAATGGTCACATTTTGGAGATATAGTATAGTGTGACGTACTACATCAAAAACGACATAGTATAGTATGTCGTTTTTGTCCAATTTTGGACCAAATTTTTTTTCTCCAGAAATGGTCACATTTTGGAGATATAGTATAGTATGACGTACTACATAGTATAGTGTGACGTTTTTGTCAAGTTTTGGACCAAAAAAACGTTTTTCAAAAAAATTGTCAGAATCAAAAACGACATAGTATAGTATGTCGTTTTTGTCCAATTTTGGACCAAATTTTTTTTCTCCAAAAATGGTCACATTTTGGAGACAAGGTATAGTATGACGTACTGCATAGTATAGTGTGACGTTTTTGTCAAGTTTTGGACCAAAAAAACGTTTTTCAAAAAAATTGTCAGAATCAAAAACGACATAGTATAGTATGTCGTTTTTGTCCAATTTTGGACCAAATTTTTTTTCTCCAAAAATGGTCACATTTTGGAGACAAGGTATAGTATGACGTACTACATAGTATAGTGTGACGTTTTTGTCAAGATTTGGACCAAAAAAACGTTTTTCAAAAAAATTGTCAGAATCAAAAACGACATAGTATAGTATGTCGTTTTTGTCCAATTTTGGACCAAATTTTTTTTCTCCAAAAATGGTCACATTTTGGAGATATAGTATAGTATGGCGTACTACATAGTATAGTGTGACGTTTTTGTCAAGTTTTGGACCAAAGAAAAGTTTTTCAAAAAAATTGTCAGAATCAAAAACGACAGTATAGTATGTCGTTTTTGTCCAATTTTGGACCAAATTTTTTTTCTCCAAAAATGGTCACATTTTGGAGATATAGTATAGTATGACGTACTACATAGTATAGTGTGACGTTTTTGTCAAGTTTTGGACCAAAAAAACGTTTTTCAAAAAAATTGTCAGAATCAAAAACGACATAGTATAGTATGTCGTTTTTGTCCAATTTTGGACCAAATTTTTTTTCTCCAGAAATGGTCACATTTTGGAGATATAGTATAGTATGACGTACTACATAGTATAGTGTGACGTTTTTGTCAAGTTTTGGACCAAAAAAACGTTTTTCAAAAAAATTGTCAGAATCAAAAACGACATAGTATAGTATGTCGTTTTTGTCCAATTTTGGACCAAATTTTTTTTCTCCAAAAATGGTCACATTTTGGAGACAAGGTATAGTATGACGTACTGCATAGTATAGTGTGACGTTTTTGTCAAGTTTTGGACCAAAAAAACGTTTTTCAAAAAAATTGTCAGAATCAAAAACGACATAGTATAGTATGTCGTTTTTGTCCAATTTTGGACCAAAATTTTTTTTCTCCAAAAATGGTCACATTTTGGAGACAAGGTATAGTATGACGTACTGCATAGTATAGTGTGACGTTTTTGTCAAGTTTTGGACCAAAAAAACGTTTTTTTTAAAAATTGTCAGAATCAAAAACGACATAGTATAGTATGTCGTTTTTGTCCAATTTTGGACCAAATTTTTTTTCTCCAGAAATGGTCACATTTTGGAGATATAGTATAGTATGACGTACTGCATAGTATAGTGTGACGTTTTTGTCAAGTTTTGGACCAAAAAAACGTTTTTCAAAAAAATTGTCAGAATCAAAAACGACATAGTATAGTATGTCATTTTTGTCCAATTTTGGACCAAATTTCTTTTCTCCAAAAATGGTCACATTTTGGAGATATAGTATAGTATGACGTACTACATAGTATAGTGTGACGTTTTTGTCAAGTTTTGGACCAAAAAAACGTTTTTTTTAAAAATTGTCAGAATCAAAAACGACATAGTATAGTATGTCGTTTTTGTCCAATTTTGGACCAAACTTTTTTTTCTCCCAAAATGGTCACATTTTGGAGACAAGGTATAGTATGCAGACTGCATAGTATAGTGTGACGTTTTTGTCAAGTTTTGGACCAAAAAAACGTTTTTTTTAAAAATTGTCAGAATCAAAAACGACATAGTATAGTATGTCGTTTTTGTCCAATTTTGGACCAAATTTTTTTTCTCCAAAAATGGTCACATTTTGGAGATATAGTATAACGTACTACATAGTATAGTGTGACGTTTTTGTCAAGTTTTGGACCAAAAAAACGTTTTTCAAAAAAATTGTCAGAATCAAAAACGACATAGTATAGTATGTCGTTTTTGTCCAATTTTGGACCAAATTTTTTTTCTCCAAAAATGGTCACATTTTGGAGATATAGTATAGTATGACGTACTACATAGTATAGTGTGACGTTTTTGTCAAGTTTTGGACCAAAAAAACGTTTTTCAAAAAAATTGTCAGAATCAAAAACGACATAGTATAGTATGTCGTTTTTGTCCAATTTTGGACCAAATTTTTTTTCTCCAAAAATTGTCACATTTTGGAGATATAGTATAGTATGACGTACTACATAGTATAGTGTGACGTTTTTGTCAAGTTTTGGACCAAAAAAACATTTTTTTTAAAAATTGTCAGAATCAAAAACGACATAGTATAGTATGTCGTTTTTGTCCAATTTTGGACCAATTTTTTTGTCTCCAAAAATTGTCACATTTTGGAGATATAGTATAGTATGACGTACTACATAGTGTAGTGTGACGTTTTTGTCAAGTTTTGGACCAAAAAAACATTTTTTTTAAAAATTGTCAGAATCAAAAACGACATAGTATAGTATGTCGTTTTTGTCCAATTTTGGACCAATTTTTTTGTCTCCAAAAATTGTCACATTTTGGAGATATAGTATAGTATGACGTACTACATAGTGTAGTGTGACGTTTTTGTCAAGTTTTGGACCAAAAAAACGTTTTTTTTTAAAATTGTCAGAATCAAAAACGACATAGTATAGTATGTCGTTTTTGTCCAATTTTGGACCAAATTTTTTTTCTCCAGAAATGGTCACATTTTGGAGATATAGTATAGTATGACGTACTACATAGTATAGTGTGACGTTTTTGTCAAGTTTTGGACCAAAAAAACGTTTTTCAAAAAAATAGTCAGAATCAAAAACGACATAGTATAGTATGTCGTTTTTGTCCAATTTTGGACCAAATTTTTTTTCTCCAAAAATGGTCACATTTTGGAGATATAGTATAGTATGACGTACTACATAGTATAGTGTGACGTTTTTGTCAAGTTTTGGACCAAAAAAACGTTTTTTTTAAAAATTGTCAGAATCAAAAACGACATAGTATAGTATGTCGTTTTTGTCCAATTTTGGACCAAATTTTTTTTCTCCCAAAATGGTCACATTTTGGAGACAAGGTATAGTAGGACGTACTGCATAGTATAGTGTGACGTTTTTGTCAAGTTTTGGACCAAAAAAACGTTTTTCAAAAAAATAGTCAGAATCAAAAACGACATAGTATAGTATGTCGTTTTTGTCCAATTTTGGACCAATTTTTTTTCTCCAAAAATGGTCACATTTTGGAGATATAGTATAGCATGACGTACTACATAGTATAGTGTGACGTTTTTGTCAAGTTTTGGACCAAAAAAACGTTTTTCAAAAAAATAGTCAGAATCAAAAACGACATAGTATAGTATGTCGTTTTTGTCCAATTTTGGACCAAATTTTTTTTCTCCAAAAATGGTCACATTTTGGAGATATAGTATAGTATGACGTACTGCATAGTATAGTGTGACGTTTTTGTCAAGTTTTGGACCAAAAAAACGTTTTTCAAAAAAATTGTCAGAATCAAAAACGACATAGTATAGTATGTCGTTTTTGTCCAATTTTGGACCAAATTTTTTTTCTCCAGAAATGGTCACATTTTGGAGATATAGTATAGTATGACGTACTGCATAGTATAGTGTGACGTTTTTGTCAAGTTTTGGACCAAAAAAACGTTTTTCAAAAAAATTGTCAGAATCAAAAACGACATAGTATAGTATGTCGTTTTTGTCCAATTTTGGACCAAATTTTTTTTCTCCAAAAATGGTCACATTTTGGAGATATAGTATAGTATAACGTACTACATAGTATAGTGTGACGTTTTTGTCAAGTTTTGGACCAAAAAAACGTTTTTCAAAAAAATTGTCAGAATCAAAAACGACATAGTATAGTATGTCGTTTTTGTCCAATTTTGGACCAAATTTTTTTTCTCCAAAAATGGTCACATTTTGGAGATATAGTATAGTATGACGTACTACATAGTATAGTGTGACGTTTTTGTCAAGTTTTGGACCAAAAAAACGTTTTTCAAAAAAATTGTCAGAATCAAAAACGACATAGTATAGTATGTCGTTTTTGTCCAATTTTGGACCAAATTTTTTTTCTCCAAAAATTGTCACATTTTGGAGATATAGTATAGTATGACGTACTACATAGTATAGTGTGACGTTTTTGTCAAGTTTTGGACCAAAAAAACGCTTTTCAAAAAAATTGTCAGAATCAAAAACGACATAGTATAGTATGTCGTTTTTGTCCAATTTTGGACCAAATTTTTTTTCTCCAAAAATGGTCACATTTTGGAGACAAGGTATAGTATGACGTACTGCATAGTATAGTGTGACGTTTTTGTCAAGTTTTGGACCAAAAAAACATTTTTTTTAAAAATTGTCAGAATCAAAAACGACATAGTATAGTATGTCGTTTTTGTCCAATTTTGGACCAATTTTTTTGTCTCCAAAAATTGTCACATTTTGGAGATATAGTATAGTATGACGTACTACATAGTGTAGTGTGACGTTTTTGTCAAGTTTTGGACCAAAAAAACATTTTTTTTAAAAATTGTCAGAATCAAAAACGACATAGTATAGTATGTCGTTTTTGTCCAATTTTGGACCAATTTTTTTGTCTCCAAAAATTGTCACATTTTGGAGATATAGTATAGTATGACGTACTACATAGTGTAGTGTGACGTTTTTGTCAAGTTTTGGACCAAAAAAACGTTTTTTTTTAAAATTGTCAGAATCAAAAACGACATAGTATAGTATGTCGTTTTTGTCCAATTTTGGACCAAATTTTTTTTCTCCAGAAATGGTCACATTTTGGAGATATAGTATAGTATGACGTACTACATAGTATAGTGTGACGTTTTTGTCAAGTTTTGGACCAAAAAAACGTTTTTCAAAAAAATTGTCAGAATCAAAAACGACATAGTATAGTATGTCGTTTTTGTCCAATTTTGGACCAAATTTTTTTTCTCCAAAAATGGTCACATTTTGGAGATATAGTATAGTATGACGTACTACATAGTATAGTGTGACGTTTTTGTCAAGTTTTGGACCAAAAAAACGTTTTTTTTAAAAATTGTCAGAATCAAAAACGACATAGTATAGTATGTCGTTTTTGTCCAATTTTGGACCAAATTTTTTTTCTCCCAAAATGGTCACATTTTGGAGACAAGGTATAGTATGACGTACTGCATAGTATAGTGTGACGTTTTTGTCAAGTTTTGGACCAAAAAAACGTTTTTTTAAAAAATTGTCAGAATCAAAAACGACATAGTATAGTATGTCGTTTTTGTCCAATTTTGGACCAAATTTTTTTTCTCCAAAAATGGTCACATTTTGGAGATATAGTATAGCATGACGTACTACATAGTATAGTGTGACGTTTTTGTCAAGTTTTGGACCAAAAAAACGTTTTTCAAAAAAATAGTCAGAATCAAAAACGACATAGTATAGTATGTCGTTTTTGTCCAATTTTGGACCAATTTTTTTTCTCCAAAAATGGTCACATTTTGGAGATATAGTATAGCATGACGTACTACATAGTATAGTGTGACGTTTTTGTCAAGTTTTGGACCAAAAAAACGTTTTTCAAAAAAATAGTCAGAATCAAAAACGACATAGTATAGTATGTCGTTTTTGTCCAATTTTGGACCAAATTTTTTTTCTCCAAAAATGGTCACATTTTGGAGATATAGTATAGTATGACGTACTGCATAGTATAGTGTGACGTTTTTGTCAAGTTTTGGACCAAAAAAACGTTTTTCAAAAAAATTGTCAGAATCAAAAACGACATAGTATAGTATGTCGTTTTTGTCCAATTTTGGACCAAATTTTTTTTCTCCAAAAATGGTCACATTTTGGAGATATAGTATAGTATGACGTACTACATAGTATAGTGTGACGTTTTTGTCAAGTTTTGGACCAAAAAAACGTTTTTCAAAAAAATTGTCAGAATCAAAAACGACATAGTATAGTATGTCGTTTTTGTCCAATTTTGGACCAAATTTTTTTTCTCCAGAAATGGTCACATTTTGGAGATATAGTATAGTATGACGTACTACATAGTATAGTGTGACGTTTTTGTCAAGTTTTGGACCAAAAAAACGTTTTTTTTAAAAATTGTCAGAATCAAAAACGACATAGTATAGTATGTCGTTTTTGTCCATTTTTGGACCAAATTTTTTTTCTCCAAAAATTGTCACATTTTGGAGATATAGTATAGTATGACGTACTACATAGTATAGTGTGACGTTTTTGTCAAGTTTTGGACCAAAAAAACGTTTTTTTTAAAAATTGTCAGAATCAAAAACGACATAGTATAGTATGTCGTTTTTGTCCAATTTTGGACCAATTTTTTTTTCTCCAAAAATGGTCACATTTTGGAGACAAGGTATAGTATGACGTACTGCATAGTATAGTGTGACGTTTTTGTCAAGTTTTGGACCAAAAAAACGTTTTTCAAAAAAATAGTCAGAATCAAAAACGACATAGTATAGTATGTCGTTTTTGTCCAATTTTGGACCAAATCTTTTTTTCTCCAAAAATGGTCACATTTTGGAGATATAGTATAGTATGACGTACTACATAGTATAGTGTGACGTTTTTGTCAAGTTTTGGACCAAAAAAACGTTTTTCAAAAAAATTGTCAGAATCAAAAACGACATAGTATAGTATGTCATTTTTGTCCAATTTTGGACCAAATTTCTTTTCTCCAAAAATGGTCACATTTTGGAGATATAGTATAGTATGACGTACTACATAGTATAGTGTGACGTTTTTGTCAAGTTTTGGACCAAAAAAACGTTTTTTTTAAAAATTGTCAGAATCAAAAACGACATAGTATAGTATGTCGTTTTTGTCCAATTTTGGACCAATTTTTTTGTCTCCAAAAATTGTCACATTTTGGAGATATAGTATAGTATGACGTACTACATAGTGTAGTGTGACGTTTTTGTCAAGTTTTGGACCAAAAAAACATTTTTTTTAAAAATTGTCAGAATCAAAAACGACATAGTATAGTATGTCGTTTTTGTCCAATTTTGGACCAATTTTTTTGTCTCCAAAAATTGTCACATTTTGGAGATATAGTATAGTATGACGTACTACATAGTGTAGTGTGACGTTTTTGTCAAGTTTTGGACCAAAAAAACGTTTTTTTTTAAAATTGTCAGAATCAAAAACGACATAGTATAGTATGTCGTTTTTGTCCAATTTTGGACCAAATTTTTTTTCTCCAGAAATGGTCACATTTTGGAGATATAGTATAGTATGACGTACTACATAGTATAGTGTGACGTTTTTGTCAAGTTTTGGACCAAAAAAACGTTTTTCAAAAAAATTGTCAGAATCAAAAACGACATAGTATAGTATGTCGTTTTTGTCCAATTTTGGACCAAATTTTTTTTCTCCAAAAATGGTCACATTTTGGAGATATAGTATAGTATGACGTACTACATAGTATAGTGTGACGTTTTTGTCAAGTTTTGGACCAAAAAAACGTTTTTTTTAAAAATTGTCAGAATCAAAAACGACATAGTATAGTATGTCGTTTTTGTCCAATTTTGGACCAAATTTTTTTTCTCCCAAAATGGTCACATTTTGGAGACAAGGTATAGTATGACGTACTGCATAGTATAGTGTGACGTTTTTGTCAAGTTTTGGACCAAAAAAACGTTTTTTTAAAAAATTGTCAGAATCAAAAACGACATAGTATAGTATGTCGTTTTTGTCCAATTTTGGACCAAATTTTTTTTCTCCAAAAATGGTCACATTTTGGAGATATAGTATAGCATGACGTACTACATAGTATAGTGTGACGTTTTTGTCAAGTTTTGGACCAAAAAAACGTTTTTCAAAAAAATAGTCAGAATCAAAAACGACATAGTATAGTATGTCGTTTTTGTCCAATTTTGGACCAATTTTTTTTCTCCAAAAATGGTCACATTTTGGAGATATAGTATAGCATGACGTACTACATAGTATAGTGTGACGTTTTTGTCAAGTTTTGGACCAAAAAAACGTTTTTCAAAAAAATAGTCAGAATCAAAAACGACATAGTATAGTATGTCGTTTTTGTCCAATTTTGGACCAAATTTTTTTTCTCCAAAAATGGTCACATTTTGGAGATATAGTATAGTATGACGTACTGCATAGTATAGTGTGACGTTTTTGTCAAGTTTTGGACCAAAAAAACGTTTTTCAAAAAAATTGTCAGAATCAAAAACGACATAGTATAGTATGTCGTTTTTGTCCAATTTTGGACCAAATTTTTTTTCTCCAAAAATGGTCACATTTTGGAGATATAGTATAGTATGACGTACTACATAGTATAGTGTGACGTTTTTGTCAAGTTTTGGACCAAAAAAACGTTTTTCAAAAAAATTGTCAGAATCAAAAACGACATAGTATAGTATGTCGTTTTTGTCCAATTTTGGACCAAATTTTTTTTCTCCAGAAATGGTCACATTTTGGAGATATAGTATAGTATGACGTACTACATAGTATAGTGTGACGTTTTTGTCAAGTTTTGGACCAAAAAAACGTTTTTTTTAAAAATTGTCAGAATCAAAAACGACATAGTATAGTATGTCGTTTTTGTCCATTTTTGGACCAAATTTTTTTTCTCCAAAAATTGTCACATTTTGGAGATATAGTATAGTATGACGTACTACATAGTATAGTGTGACGTTTTTGTCAAGTTTTGGACCAAAAAAACGTTTTTTTTAAAAATTGTCAGAATCAAAAACGACATAGTATAGTATGTCGTTTTTGTCCAATTTTGGACCAATTTTTTTTTCTCCAAAAATGGTCACATTTTGGAGACAAGGTATAGTATGACGTACTGCATAGTATAGTGTGACGTTTTTGTCAAGTTTTGGACCAAAAAAACGTTTTTCAAAAAAATAGTCAGAATCAAAAACGACATAGTATAGTATGTCGTTTTTGTCCAATTTTGGACCAAATCTTTTTTTCTCCAAAAATGGTCACATTTTGGAGATATAGTATAGTATGACGTACTACATAGTATAGTGTGACGTTTTTGTCAAGTTTTGGACCAAAAAAACGTTTTTCAAAAAAATTGTCAGAATCAAAAACGACATAGTATAGTATGTCGTTTTTGTCCAATTTTGGACCAAATTTTTTTTCTCCAAAAATTGTCACATTTTGGAGATATAGTATAGTATGACGTACTACATAGTATAGTGTGACGTTTTTGTCAAGTTTTGGACCAAAAAAACGCTTTTCAAAAAAATTGTCAGAATCAAAAACGACATAGTATAGTATGTCGTTTTTGTCCAATTTTGGACCAAATTTTTTTTCTCCAAAAATGGTCACATTTTGGAGACAAGGTATAGTATGACGTACTGCATAGTATAGTGTGACGTTTTTGTCAAGTTTTGGACCAAAAAAACATTTTTTTTAAAAATTGTCAGAATCAAAAACGACATAGTATAGTATGTCGTTTTTGTCCAATTTTGGACCAATTTTTTTGTCTCCAAAAATTGTCACATTTTGGAGATATAGTATAGTATGACGTACTACATAGTGTAGTGTGACGTTTTTGTCAAGTTTTGGACCAAAAAAAACGTTTTTTTTTAAAATTGTCAGAATCAAAAACGACATAGTATAGTATGTCGTTTTTGTCCAATTTTGGACCAAATTTTTTTTCTCCAGAAATGGTCACATTTTGGAGATATAGTATAGTATGACGTACTACATAGTATAGTGTGACGTTTTTGTCAAGTTTTGGACCAAAAAAACGTTTTTCAAAAAAATTGTCAGAATCAAAAACGACATAGTATAGTATGTCGTTTTTGTCCAATTTTGGACCAAATTTTTTTTCTCCAAAAATGGTCACATTTTGGAGATATAGTATAGTATGACGTACTACATAGTATAGTGTGACGTTTTTGTCAAGTTTTGGACCAAAAAAACGTTTTTTTTAAAAATTGTCAGAATCAAAAACGACATAGTATAGTATGTCGTTTTTGTCCAATTTTGGACCAAATTTTTTTTCTCCAAAAATGGTCACATTTTGGAGACAAGGTATAGTATGACGTACTGCATAGTATAGTGTGACGTTTTTGTCAAGTTTTGGACCAAAAAAACATTTTTTTTAAAAATTGTCAGAATCAAAAACGACATAGTATAGTATGTCGTTTTTGTCCAATTTTGGACCAATTTTTTTGTCTCCAAAAATTGTCACATTTTGGAGATATAGTATAGTATGACGTACTACATAGTGTAGTGTGACGTTTTTGTCAAGTTTTGGACCAAAAAAACGTTTTTTTTTAAAATTGTCAGAATCAAAAACGACATAGTATAGTATGTCGTTTTTGTCCAATTTTGGACCAAATTTTTTTTCTCCAGAAATGGTCACATTTTGGAGATATAGTATAGTATGACGTACTACATAGTATAGTGTGACGTTTTTGTCAAGTTTTGGACCAAAAAAACGTTTTTCAAAAAAATTGTCAGAATCAAAAACGACATAGTATAGTATGTCGTTTTTGTCCAATTTTGGACCAAATTTTTTTTCTCCAAAAATGGTCACATTTTGGAGATATAGTATAGTATGACGTACTACATAGTATAGTGTGACGTTTTTGTCAAGTTTTGGACCAAAAAAACGTTTTTTTTAAAAATTGTCAGAATCAAAAACGACATAGTATAGTATGTCGTTTTTGTCCAATTTTGGACCAAATTTTTTTTCTCCCAAAATGGTCACATTTTGGAGACAAGGTATAGTAGGACGTACTGCATAGTATAGTGTGACGTTTTTGTCAAGTTTTGGACCAAAAAAACGTTTTTTAAAAAAATTGTCAGAATCAAAAACGACATAGTATAGTATGTCGTTTTTGTCCAATTTTGGACCAAATTTTTTTTCTCCAAAAATGGTCACATTTTGGAGATATAGTATAGCATGACGTACTACATAGTATAGTGTGACGTTTTTGTCAAGTTTTGGACCAAAAAAACGTTTTTCAAAAAAATAGTCAGAATCAAAAACGACATAGTATAGTATGTCGTTTTTGTCCAATTTTGGACCAATTTTTTTTCTCCAAAAATGGTCACATTTTGGAGATATAGTATAGCATGACGTACTACATAGTATAGTGTGACGTTTTTGTCAAGTTTTGGACCAAAAAAACGTTTTTCAAAAAAATAGTCAGAATCAAAAACGACATAGTATAGTATGTCGTTTTTGTCCAATTTTGGACCAAATTTTTTTTCTCCAAAAATGGTCACATTTTGGAGATATAGTATAGTATGACGTACTGCATAGTATAGTGTGACGTTTTTGTCAAGTTTTGGACCAAAAAAACGTTTTTCAAAAAAATTGTCAGAATCAAAAACGACATAGTATAGTATGTCGTTTTTGTCCAATTTTGGACCAAATTTTTTTTCTCCAGAAATGGTCACATTTTGGAGATATAGTATAGTATGACGTACTGCATAGTATAGTGGGACGTTTTTGTCAAGTTTTGGACCAAAAAAACGTTTTTCAAAAAAATTGTCAGAATCAAAAACGACATAGTATAGTATGTCGTTTTTGTCCAATTTTGGACCAAATCTTTTTTTCTCCAAAAATGGTCACATTTTGGAGATATAGTATAGTATGACGTACTACATAGTATAGTGTGACGTTTTTGTCAAGTTTTGGACCAAAAAAACGTTTTTTTTAAAAATTGTCAGAATCAAAAACGACATAGTATAGTATGTCGTTTTTGTCCAATTTTGGACCAAATTTTTTTTCTCCCAAAATGGTCACATTTTGGAGACAAGGTATAGTAGGACGTACTGCATAGTATAGTGTGACGTTTTTGTCAAGTTTTGGACCAAAAAAACGTTTTTTAAAAAAATTGTCAGAATCAAAAACGACATAGTATAGTATGTCGTTTTTGTCCAATTTTGGACCAAATTTTTTTTCTCCAAAAATGGTCACATTTTGGAGATATAGTATAGCATGACGTACTACATAGTATAGTGTGACGTTTTTGTCAAGTTTTGGACCAAAAAAACGTTTTTCAAAAAAATAGTCAGAATCAAAAACGACATAGTATAGTATGTCGTTTTTGTCCAATTTTGGACCAATTTTTTTTCTCCAAAAATGGTCACATTTTGGAGATATAGTATAGCATGACGTACTACATAGTATAGTGTGACGTTTTTGTCAAGTTTTGGACCAAAAAAACGTTTTTCAAAAAAATAGTCAGAATCAAAAACGACATAGTATAGTATGTCGTTTTTGTCCAATTTTGGACCAAATTTTTTTTCTCCAAAAATGGTCACATTTTGGAGATATAGTATAGTATGACGTACTGCATAGTATAGTGTGACGTTTTTGTCAAGTTTTGGACCAAAAAAACGTTTTTCAAAAAAATTGTCAGAATCAAAAACGACATAGTATAGTATGTCGTTTTTGTCCAATTTTGGACCAAATTTTTTTTCTCCAGAAATGGTCACATTTTGGAGATATAGTATAGTATGACGTACTGCATAGTATAGTGGGACGTTTTTGTCAAGTTTTGGACCAAAAAAACGTTTTTCAAAAAAATTGTCAGAATCAAAAACGACATAGTATAGTATGTCGTTTTTGTCCAATTTTGGACCAAATCTTTTTTTCTCCAAAAATGGTCACATTTTGGAGATATAGTATAGTATGACGTACTGCATAGTATAGTGTGACGTTTTTGTCAAGTTTTGGACCAAAAAAACGTTTTTCAAAAAAATTGTCAGAATCAAAAACGACATAGTATAGTATGTCGTTTTTGTCCAATTTTGGACCAAATTTTTTTTCTCCAAAAATGGTCACATTTTGGAGATATAGTATAGTATAACGTACTACATAGTATAGTGTGACGTTTTTGTCAAGTTTTGGACCAAAAAAACGTTTTTCAAAAAAATTGTCAGAATCAAAAACGACATAGTATAGTATGTCCTTTTTGTCCAATTTTGGACCAAATTTTTTTTCTCCAAAAATGGTCACATTTTGGAGATATAGTATAGTATGACGTACTACATAGTATAGTGTGACGTTTTTGTCAAGTTTTGGACCAAAAAAACGTTTTTCAAAAAAATTGTCAGAATCAAAAACGACATAGTATAGTATGTCGTTTTTGTCCAATTTTGGACCAAATTTTTTTTCTCCAAAAATTGTCACATTTTGGAGATATAGTATAGTATGACGTACTACATAGTATAGTGTGACGTTTTTGTCAAGTTTTGGACCAAAAAAACGCTTTTCAAAAAAATTGTCAGAATCAAAAACGACATAGTATAGTATGTCGTTTTTGTCCAATTTTGGACCAAATTTTTTTTCTCCAAAAATGGTCACATTTTGGAGACAAGGTATAGTATGACGTACTGCATAGTATAGTGTGACGTTTTTGTCAAGTTTTGGACCAAAAAAACATTTTTTTAAAAAATTGTCAGAATCAAAAACGACATAGTATAGTATGTCGTTTTTGTCCAATTTTGGACCAATTTTTTTGTCTCCAAAAATTGTCACATTTTGGAGATATAGTATAGTATGACGTACTACATAGTGTAGTGTGACGTTTTTGTCAAGTTTTGGACCAAAAAAACATTTTTTTTAAAAATTGTCAGAATCAAAAACGACATAGTATAGTATGTCGTTTTTGTCCAATTTTGGACCAATTTTTTTGTCTCCAAAAATTGTCACATTTTGGAGATATAGTATAGTATGACGTACTACATAGTGTAGTGTGACGTTTTTGTCAAGTTTTGGACCAAAAAAACGTTTTTTTTTAAAATTGTCAGAATCAAAAACGACATAGTATAGTATGTCGTTTTTGTCCAATTTTGGACCAAATTTTTTTTCTCCAGAAATGGTCACATTTTGGAGATATAGTATAGTATGACGTACTACATAGTATAGTGTGACGTTTTTGTCAAGTTTTGGACCAAAAAAACGTTTTTCAAAAAAATTGTCAGAATCAAAAACGACATAGTATAGTATGTCGTTTTTGTCCAATTTTGGACCAAATTTTTTTTCTCCAAAAATGGTCACATTTTGGAGATATAGTATAGTATGACGTACTACATAGTATAGTGTGACGTTTTTGTCAAGTTTTGGACCAAAAAAACGTTTTTTTTAAAAATTGTCAGAATCAAAAACGACATAGTATAGTATGTCGTTTTTGTCCAATTTTGGACCAAATTTTTTTTCTCCCAAAATGGTCACATTTTGGAGACAAGGTATAGTATGACGTACTGCATAGTATAGTGTGACGTTTTTGTCAAGTTTTGGACCAAAAAAACGTTTTTTTAAAAAATTGTCAGAATCAAAAACGACATAGTATAGTATGTCGTTTTTGTCCAATTTTGGACCAAATTTTTTTTCTCCAAAAATGGTCACATTTTGGAGATATAGTATAGCATGACGTACTACATAGTATAGTGTGACGTTTTTGTCAAGTTTTGGACCAAAAAAACGTTTTTCAAAAAAATAGTCAGAATCAAAAACGACATAGTATAGTATGTCGTTTTTGTCCAATTTTGGACCAATTTTTTTTCTCCAAAAATGGTCACATTTTGGAGATATAGTATAGCATGACGTACTACATAGTATAGTGTGACGTTTTTGTCAAGTTTTGGACCAAAAAAACGTTTTTCAAAAAAATAGTCAGAATCAAAAACGACATAGTATAGTATGTCGTTTTTGTCCAATTTTGGACCAAATTTTTTTTCTCCAAAAATGGTCACATTTTGGAGATATAGTATAGTATGACGTACTGCATAGTATAGTGTGACGTTTTTGTCAAGTTTTGGACCAAAAAAACGTTTTTCAAAAAAATTGTCAGAATCAAAAACGACATAGTATAGTATGTCGTTTTTGTCCAATTTTGGACCAAATTTTTTTTCTCCAAAAATGGTCACATTTTGGAGATATAGTATAGTATGACGTACTACATAGTATAGTGTGACGTTTTTGTCAAGTTTTGGACCAAAAAAACGTTTTTCAAAAAAATTGTCAGAATCAAAAACGACATAGTATAGTATGTCGTTTTTGTCCAATTTTGGACCAAATTTTTTTTCTCCAGAAATGGTCACATTTTGGAGATATAGTATAGTATGACGTACTACATAGTATAGTGTGACGTTTTTGTCAAGTTTTGGACCAAAAAAACGTTTTTTTTAAAAATTGTCAGAATCAAAAACGACATAGTATAGTATGTCGTTTTTGTCCATTTTTGGACCAAATTTTTTTTCTCCAAAAATTGTCACATTTTGGAGATATAGTATAGTATGACGTACTACATAGTATAGTGTGACGTTTTTGTCAAGTTTTGGACCAAAAAAACGTTTTTTTTAAAAATTGTCAGAATCAAAAACGACATAGTATAGTATGTCGTTTTTGTCCAATTTTGGACCAATTTTTTTTTCTCCAAAAATGGTCACATTTTGGAGACAAGGTATAGTATGACGTACTGCATAGTATAGTGTGACGTTTTTGTCAAGTTTTGGACCAAAAAAACGTTTTTCAAAAAAATAGTCAGAATCAAAAACGACATAGTATAGTATGTCGTTTTTGTCCAATTTTGGACCAAATCTTTTTTTCTCCAAAAATGGTCACATTTTGGAGATATAGTATAGTATGACGTACTACATAGTATAGTGTGACGTTTTTGTCAAGTTTTGGACCAAAAAAACGTTTTTCAAAAAAATTGTCAGAATCAAAAACGACATAGTATAGTATGTCGTTTTTGTCCAATTTTGGACCAAATTTTTTTTCTCCAAAAATTGTCACATTTTGGAGATATAGTATAGTATGACGTACTACATAGTATAGTGTGACGTTTTTGTCAAGTTTTGGACCAAAAAAACGCTTTTCAAAAAAATTGTCAGAATCAAAAACGACATAGTATAGTATGTCGTTTTTGTCCAATTTTGGACCAAATTTTTTTTCTCCAAAAATGGTCACATTTTGGAGACAAGGTATAGTATGACGTACTGCATAGTATAGTGTGACGTTTTTGTCAAGTTTTGGACCAAAAAAACATTTTTTTTAAAAATTGTCAGAATCAAAAACGACATAGTATAGTATGTCGTTTTTGTCCAATTTTGGACCAATTTTTTTGTCTCCAAAAATTGTCACATTTTGGAGATATAGTATAGTATGACGTACTACATAGTGTAGTGTGACGTTTTTGTCAAGTTTTGGACCAAAAAAACGTTTTTTTTTAAAATTGTCAGAATCAAAAACGACATAGTATAGTATGTCGTTTTTGTCCAATTTTGGACCAAATTTTTTTTCTCCAGAAATGGTCACATTTTGGAGATATAGTATAGTATGACGTACTACATAGTATAGTGTGACGTTTTTGTCAAGTTTTGGACCAAAAAAACGTTTTTCAAAAAAATTGTCAGAATCAAAAACGACATAGTATAGTATGTCGTTTTTGTCCAATTTTGGACCAAATTTTTTTTCTCCAAAAATGGTCACATTTTGGAGATATAGTATAGTATGACGTACTACATAGTATAGTGTGACGTTTTTGTCAAGTTTTGGACCAAAAAAACGTTTTTCAAAAAAATTGTCAGAATCAAAAACGACATAGTATAGTATGTCGTTTTTGTCCAATTTTGGACCAAATTTTTTTTCTCCAAAAATGGTCACATTTTGGAGATATAGTATAGCATGACGTACTACATAGTATAGTGTGACGTTTTTGTCAAGTTTTGGACCAAAAAAACGTTTTTCAAAAAAATAGTCAGAATCAAAAACGACATAGTATAGTATGTCGTTTTTGTCCAATTTTGGACCAATTTTTTTTCTCCAAAAATGGTCACATTTTGGAGATATAGTATAGCATGACGTACTACATAGTATAGTGTGACGTTTTTGTCAAGTTTTGGACCAAAAAAACGTTTTTCAAAAAAATAGTCAGAATCAAAAACGACATAGTATAGTATGTCGTTTTTGTCCAATTTTGGACCAAATTTTTTTTCTCCAAAAATGGTCACATTTTGGAGATATAGTATAGTATGACGTACTGCATAGTATAGTGTGACGTTTTTGTCAAGTTTTGGACCAAAAAAACGTTTTTCAAAAAAATTGTCAGAATCAAAAACGACATAGTATAGTATGTCGTTTTTGTCCAATTTTGGACCAAATTTTTTTTCTCCAAAAATGGTCACATTTTGGAGATATAGTATAGTATGACGTACTGCATAGTATAGTGTGACGTTTTTGTCAAGTTTTGGACCAAAAAAACGTTTTTCAAAAAAATTGTCAGAATCAAAAACGACATAGTATAGTATGTCGTTTTTGTCCAATTTTGGACCAAATTTTTTTTCTCCAGAAATGGTCACATTTTGGAGATATAGTATAGTATGACGTACTACATAGTATAGTGTGACGTTTTTGTCAAGTTTTGGACCAAAAAAACGTTTTTTTTAAAAATTGTCAGAATCAAAAACGACATAGTATAGTATGTCGTTTTTGTCCATTTTTGGACCAAATTTTTTTTCTCCAAAAATTGTCACATTTTGGAGATATAGTATAGTATGACGTACTACATAGTATAGTGTGACGTTTTTGTCAAGTTTTGGACCAAAAAAACGTTTTTTTTAAAAATTGTCAGAATCAAAAACGACATAGTATAGTATGTCGTTTTTGTCCAATTTTGGACCAATTTTTTTTTCTCCAAAAATGGTCACATTTTGGAGACAAGGTATAGTATGACGTACTGCATAGTATAGTGTGACGTTTTTGTCAAGTTTTGGACCAAAAAAACGTTTTTCAAAAAAATAGTCAGAATCAAAAACGACATAGTATAGTATGTCGTTTTTGTCCAATTTTGGACCAATTTTTTTTCTCCAAAAATGGTCACATTTTGGAGATATAGTATAGCATGACGTACTACATAGTATAGTGTGACGTTTTTGTCAAGTTTTGGACCAAAAAAACGTTTTTCAAAAAAATAGTCAGAATCAAAAACGACATAGTATAGTATGTCGTTTTTGTCCAATTTTGGACCAAATTTTTTTTCTCCAAAAATGGTCACATTTTGGAGATATAGTATAGTATGACGTACTGCATAGTATAGTGTGACGTTTTTGTCAAGTTTTGGACCAAAAAAACGTTTTTCAAAAAAATAGTCAGAATCAAAAACGACATAGTATAGTATGTCGTTTTTGTCCAATTTTGGACCAAATCTTTTTTTCTCCAAAAATGGTCACATTTTGGAGATATAGTATAGCATGACGTACTGCATAGTATAGTGTGACGTTTTTGTCAAGTTTTGGACCAAAAAAACGTTTTTCAAAAAAATTGTCAGAATCAAAAACGACATAGTATAGTATGTCGTTTTTGTCCAATTTTGGACCAAATTTTTTTTCTCCAGAAATGGTCACATTTTGGAGATATAGTATAGTATGACGTACTGCATAGTATAGTGGGACGTTTTTGTCAAGTTTTGGACCAAAAAAACGTTTTTCAAAAAAATTGTCAGAATCAAAAACGACATAGTATAGTATGTCGTTTTTGTCCAATTTTGGACCAAATTTTTTTTCTCCAAAAATGGTCACATTTTGGAGATATAGTATAGTATGACGTACTGCATAGTATAGTGTGACGTTTTTGTCAAGTTTTGGACCAAAAAAACGTTTTTTTTTAAAATTGTCAGAATCAAAAACGACATAGTATAGTATGTCGTTTTTGTCCAATTTTGGACCAAATTTTTTTTCTCCCAAAATGGTCACATTTTGGAGACAAGGTATAGTATGACGTACTGCATAGTATAGTGTGACGTTTTTGTCAAGTTTTGGACCAAAAAAACGTTTTTCAAAAAAATTGTCAGAATCAAAAACGACATAGTATAGTATGTCGTTTTTGTCAAATTTTGGACCAAATATTTTTTTTAAAAAAATGGTCACACTTTGGACGACATGGTATAGTATGACGTACTACATAGTATAGTATAACGTTTTTGTCAAGTTTTGGACCATAAAAATGGTTTTCAAAATAATTGTCAGATTTCGGACGACATAGTATTATATGTCGTTTTTGTCAAATTTTGGACCAAATTTTTTTTCAAAAAATTGTCACATTTGGGACGACATGGTATAGTATGACGTACTACATAGTATAGTATAACGTTTTTATCAAGTTTTGGACCATAAAAATGGTTTTTTCAAAAAAATTGTCAGATTTTGGACGACATAGTATAGTATGTCGTTTTTGTCAAATTTTGGACCAAATATTTTTTTTCAAAAAGTTGTCACATTTTGGACGACATGGTATAGTATAACGTACTACATAGTATAGTATGACGTTTTTGTCAAGTTTTGGACCAAAAAAAATGTTTTTCAAAAAAAATTTCAGATTTTGGACGACATAGTATATAGTATGTTGTTTTTGTCAAATTTTGGACCAAATTTTTTTTCAAAAAATTGTCACATTTTGGACGTCATGGTATAGTATGACGTACCGCATAGTATAGTATAACGTTTTTGTCCAGTTTTGGACCAAAAAAATGTTTTTCAAAAGATGGTCAGATTTTGGACGACATAGTATAGTATGTCGTTTTTGTCAAATTTTGGACCAAATTTTTTTTCAAAAAATTGTCACATTTTGGAAGACATGGTATAGTATGATGTACTACATAGTATAGTATAACGTTTTTGTCAAGTTTTGGACCAAAAAAATGTTTTTCAAAAAAAAATTCAGATTTTGGACGACATAGTATAGTATGTTTTTGTCAAATTTTGGACCAAATTTTTTTTCAAAAAATTGTCACATTTTGGACGACATGGTATAGTATGTTTTTGTCAAATTTTGGACCAAACTTTTTTTTCAAAAAATTGTCACATTTTGGACGTCATGGTATAGTATGACGTACTGCATAGTATAGTGTGACGTTTTTGTCAAGTTTTGGACCAAAAAAACGTTTTTCAAAAAAATTGTCAGAATCAAAAACGACATAGTATAGTATGTCGTTTTTGTCCAATTTTGGACCAAATTTTTCTTCTCCAAAAATGGTCACATTTTGGAGATATAGTATAGTATGACGTACTACATAGTATAGTGTGACGTTTTTGTCAAGTTTTGGACCAAAAAAACGTTTTTCAAAAAAATTGTCAGAATCAAAAACGACATAGTATAGTATGTCGTTTTTGTCCAATTTTGGACCAAATTTTTTTTCTCCAGAAATGGTCACATTTTGGAGATATAGTATAGTATGACGTACTACATAGTATAGTGTGACGTTTTTGTCAAGTTTTGGACCAAAAAAACGTTTTTCAAAAAAATTGTCAGAATCAAAAACGACATAGTATAGTATGTCGTTTTTGTCCAATTTTGGACCAAATTTTTTTTCTCCCAAAATGGTCACATTTTGGAGACAAGGTATAGTATGACGTACTGCATAGTATAGTGTGACGTTTTTGTCAAGTTTTGGACCAAAAAAACGTTTTTTTTTAAAATTGTCAGAATCAAAAACGACATAGTATAGTATGTCGTTTTTGTCCAATTTTGGACCAAATTTTTTTTCTCCCAAAATGGTCACATTTTGGAGACAAGGTATAGTATGACGTACTGCATAGTATAGTGTGACGTTTTTGTCAAGTTTTGGACCAAAAAAACGTTTTTCAAAAAAATTGTCAGAATCAAAAACGACATAGTATAGTATGTCGTTTTTGTCAAATTTTGGACCAAATATTTTTTTTAAAAAAATGGTCACACTTTGGACGACATGGTATAGTATGACGTACTACATAGTATAGTATAACGTTTTTGTCAAGTTTTGGACCATAAAAATGGTTTTCAAAATAATTGTCAGATTTCGGACGACATAGTATTATATGTCGTTTTTGTCAAATTTTGGACCAAATTTTTTTTCAAAAAATTGTCACATTTGGGACGACATGGTATAGTATGACGTACTACATAGTATAGTATAACGTTTTTATCAAGTTTTGGACCATAAAAATGGTTTTTTCAAAAAAATTGTCAGATTTTGGACGACATAGTATAGTATGTCGTTTTTGTCAAATTTTGGACCAAATATTTTTTTTCAAAAAGTTGTCACATTTTGGACGACATGGTATAGTATAACGTACTACATAGTATAGTATGACGTTTTTGTCAAGTTTTGGACCAAAAAAAATGTTTTTCAAAAAAAATTTCAGATTTTGGACGACATAGTATATAGTATGTTGTTTTTGTCAAATTTTGGACCAAATCTTTTTTTCAAAAAATTGTCACATTTTGGACGTCATGGTATAGTATGACGTACCGCATAGTATAGTATAACGTTTTTGTCCAGTTTTGGACCAAAAAAATGTTTTTCAAAAGATGGTCAGATTTTGGACGACATAGTATAGTATGTCGTTTTTGTCAAATTTTGGACCAAATTTTTTTTCAAAAAATTTTCACATTTTGGAAGACATGGTATAGTATGATGTACTACATAGTATAGTATAACGTTTTTGTCAAGTTTTGGACCAAAAAAATGTTTTTCAAAAAAAAATTCAGATTTTGGACGACATAGTATAGTATGTTTTTGTCAAATTTTGGACCAAATTTTTTTTCAAAAAATTGTCACATTTTGGACGACATGGTATAGTATGACGTACTACATAGTATAGTATAACGTTTTTGTCAAGTTTTAGACCAAAAAAATGTTTTTCAAAAAAATGGTCATATTTTGGACGACATAGTATAGTATGTCGTTTTTGTCAAATTTTGGACCAAATATTTTTTTCAAAAAATGGTCACATTTTGGACGACATGGTATAGTATGACGTACTACATAGTATAGTATGACGTTTTTGTCAAGTTTTGGACCATAAAAATGGCTTTCAAAAAAATTGTCAGATTTTGGACGACATAGTATAGTATGTCGTTTTTGTCAAATTTTGGACCAAATATTTTTTTTCAAAAAATGGTCACATTTTGGACGACATAGTATAGTATGACGTACTACATAGTATAGTATAACGTTTTTGTCAAGTTTTGGACCATAAAAATGGTTTTCAAAATAATTGTCAGATTTCGGACGACATAGTATTATATGTCGTTTTTGTCAAATTTTGGACCAAATTTTTTTTCAAAAAATGGTCACATTTTGGACGACATGGTATAGTATGACGTACTACATAGTATAGTATAACGTTTTTGTCCAGTTTTGGACCATAAAAATGGTTTTCAAAAAAATTGTCACATTTTGGACGACATAGTATAGTATGACGTACTACATAGTATAGTATGTCGTTTTTGTCAAATTTTGGACCAAATTTTTTTTTCAAAAAATTGTCACATTTTGGACGACATGGTATCGTATAACATACTACATAGTATAGTATAACGTTTTTGTCAAGTTTTGGACCAAAAAAATGTTTTTCAAAAAAATTTTCAGATTTTGGACGACATAGTATAGTATGACGTACTACATAGTATAGTATAACGTTTTTGTCAAGTTTTAGACCAAAAAAATGTTTTTCAAAAAAATGGTCAGATTTTGGACGACATATTATAGTATGTCGTTTTTGTCAAAGGTACTAACATTTTCTTTTTTTTTAATCAAAAAATAGTTCCTTATGCACTGCTGGTTTTACATTTGATATTTATTGAAACAAAGTAGAACATTTAGCCAATTTGTAAAAAGTAACAAAATATCAGTTATAACACGTTTACGCTTAAACAAACCTCAAATTCATGGAGAAGCTTATAAATATACATAGTTGGATCGGCAGAGTTGAGAATCATCACAGGGACAGTGAGCAGTGAACTGAGTGGTTTCTTTTTCTGTGGCAAAGATTAAAAACTGAACAACTGTGACACAAACGAGTGAGAGAGTGAAGCGGAACATGAGTGAGAAGAACAAGTGTTGAACAAACGATAAGGTGCTTTTCCCTTTAACAAACAGTGACGCCGCCATCGTGAACACAAAACGTTAGTCTTTTAAATTTGGAATTTTAGATTTGCAACATATAGCGCGTTCCAGTTGATCTCAGAGGTCGATATTTCACTTATGAGTAGGGAGGTTTTATCGGAGCGCCCCCTGGGGTTGTCATTTACTTGTTAATGCCCCAATTTACAATTCAAGATGGCTGTTATAACCGTATGGTTATTACAAAGGACTGGATTAGCTTCCTTGTTAGCAAACGTAGGTATTGACAGTTCTGACTAAATTAGCCAGAAAAACAACATGAAATGAGTTAAAAACCACTATATTAGCTTCTTCGAGTACCTAGCTAAAACGTGTTGTTAGCAGACTCGCGAAGTTCTGAGGGAACTGGGAAATACTTACATCGTTTCCAACTAGTGAAGCTACAGCTAAACCATCTCAACGTGTGGAGTTCTGTGGAAAACTGGAACGTATTTAACTCGAGTGGAACGCCCTTCAAAACAAACAAATGCGTCAAAAAGTTAGCATGCAGCGATAGCATCTCGTACCGACGCTTAAACGTTAAACGTTATTCCCCAGTTCCCATTTACGACTGGAACGCGCTACAGTTCAGACGATTTCACGTGATTTTCTGTTTGAAGCTTAAAAGCAGAATCTGGTTAAAGACAAAATAAATACAGTTTACCGATCGTTGGATAGAAACATACAGTAATATATACACAGAGCATTGACTATTTCACCACTGTAACCACAACGTTGCCCATATATACTCAAACCATGTTACGTATTGTAGAATAATGTTATGTTAATGGATAATCTGAATTAATATGGAAAAGAATGTAAGCTATAATATGGATATAGTATTCTGCTGATGCACTGTAGTAAAAAAAAAAAAATAACACAAGAAGAAGAACAGCTGAACAGACGCATACAGACAGGTTTACACCTCTGTATCAAAGTGCATAATGGTGGAAGGCTTGGTGTGGCACCTAGGGGGCGCTAAAGCCTGATTTATACGTTGTGGCCACAACATTTCTAAAGGTTTCTATTGTCTTTCTGTGTTGATTCACAGAAGCTTCTGCACAGAAACATTCAGAAACGGACACTTTCACAATCGACCGTGTGGGTAAACGGCTCAAGAGCGCCCCCTAAAGTCGGCCCGCGGTGGGCGTTTGTCCTCAACTTGTCAAAAAAACAGCAGGTTTCTGTTTGATTTCTGTCCACGCGACAAAAAACAACAACCGTCGCGGTCAGCGACTCGTTCAAGTTCTGCAAACTGGAACCTCGCGTGACTCCAGTTCCGACTTAAGAGTTCCACGAAGTTTTTGCATCTCGTTTATATTTGTGCTACGTTTCTTTGTTTTGATCTGTTACGTTTATGTATTTGATAAAGTCGGACAAAGGTCTTAGTCCAACGGTTGTAACTCCTGTTGCTCCACACATTTTAAAATAGCGGCACAATGACGTATAAATCAGGCTTCAGGTTTCTGGGAAAGCTTAATTATGTATTTAAAATAAAGGCCCAATCCCCAAAACAGCCGTGTGACTGTAGCCACTGTTCTCAAAGAACCCGGAACGTACCAACGCTGCGGCGAGGAATTGGAATTTAAAACGATGAAGAAAATGAAGCGGGAACATTTCCAGACTTTTCCGAGGCACTCGACGGGATTAAAAAAAATCAGCTGGTGACGACCGGGCCCAAAATAAAACACGACAATCTCAAAATAAATATTTCACGATACTCTCAGTTTCCGAAGACATACGATTTTTTTTTCTGAGTCAGTCTTTTTCGCAAAGGCATAATTGTTTAACTCTATAAATATAATTTATATAGTTTCTTTCTTCCATTCTCTCGCTGTGCGCGACTCCTTTGCTGCTTGCGCTCGTCGACGCCGCCGCCGCCGTCGTCGTCCGCGAGCTCACGCGTGAACCGGCGTCTTCTCACTTGCAGACAAACTGGTCCACGATCTTGGTGCAGCGCTTGCACTTGACGTAGCAGCACCAGTGGAACTTGCAGTGGCAGCGCTCCACTATCTGAGCCTTGTACTGGTCGTAGCCGCGGCCGCAGCACATCAGCTCGCAGCCATCCATGCCCTCCGACGTCTTGTTGCAGAGGCGGCCCACCGTGCCCAGCGAGCCCGTGCTCTGGTTCTGCAGACAGTAGTCCGGACTGGACTCGGTGTAGACCAGGTCGTGGCTGGTGGGCGCGTTGAACTTGTTGTGCATCTGCACGATCTTCCCGCGCGAGTTGAGCTTCATGGACGCGGCGCTGTCGTACTTTTCCTTCAGCGCGTCGCCCACTTTGCGGAAGTCGGCCAGCTGCAGCCAGCAGGTCTTCAGGCTGCAGGAGCCCGAGACGCCGTGGCATTTACAGGAGACGTGGGCCAGGTCTGACACCGTCTGTAAGAGAGGAGGAGGAGGAGGAGGAGGAGGAAGAGGAGGAGGAGGAGGAGGACAAAAGACATTAAACACACGCAGAACATCATCACTCTTTTCATTTGGCTGATGTTATTCTCTGCCACTAAACATGGTATAGTATGTCGATTTTTGTAAAATTTTGGACCAAATAAATTTTTTTGAAAAAAAATTCTACGACATAGTATAGTATGTTGTTTTTGTCCAATTTTGACCAACATTTTTGGGAAAAAATTTTTGGTCAAAAATTTGACAAAAACGACGACATTGTTTTAGTATGTCGTTTTTTGTAAAATGTTGGACCAAAAATATTTTTTAAAAAATTTATGGACAACATAGTATAGTATGTCGTTTTTTGAAAAATTTTGGACAAAAAAATGTTTCAAAAAATGTTGCACAACATAGTTTAGTAAGTTGTTTTTGTAAATTTTGGACCAAAAAATTATATTCAAAAATTTTGAACGGCATAGTAATGTATGTCGTTTTTGTCAAATTTTTGACCAAAAACGTTTTTTTCCCAAAAAATTGCAGACTCGTTTCATTTGGCTGATGTTATTCTCTGCCTCAAACTTATCTGTCAAGATCAATATAATCTCTGATGATCAGATCCTGTGTGTGTGTGTGTGTGTGTGTGTGTGTGTGTGTGTGTGTGTGTGTGTGTGTGTGTGTGTGTGTGTGTGTGTGTGTGTGTGTGTGTGCATAATCTGTGTTTTCCATTTCACCAATCACCAATGTCCCAAATAGCTGCTACACAGTTAGCCAGCGCTTAGACGTCGCCTTGCGACTGCAACTCTGCATTCTCACGTCTCGGGTTTCTTCGCTGGACGCTCAGCGGCGACGACAAATATGTATTTTTTTGGCCGTGCGCAGCCACCGTCAGGCCGCTGACGTGACGCCGAAGACGATAGATTCTGGGATCGAGGACAAATCGAAGCTTGTGGGAAAATAAACTGGCAATAATCGAGAATATTGATGAGATGAGAGGGGGCGGGGCCAACATCTCAAAGTCTCTTTTACTCGAGGTTAAAGTCTCTAAAAAAAAAAAACGATTTGAGGACAGCGGACGATAATAAGTTGGACACCAGTTTGATTGACAGATGAGACGTCCAATAGGAGCCTGGTGACCACCAGGCGAGGTGAATCATAAAGAACTGGAATTCAATTTGCAACTGGAAGACGACGTGGATTATAAATATTTCTGGACCAATTTAAGCTTTAAAAGACAGAAAAGTGAAGGTGAGCGCAGCAGATCTGAAGACCATGAGCTACAGAGTTTGATATTTGCGCTTTATTCTTATTCTCATGATCTCATGACACGACCGAGCCAAAAAAAAGGACAAACGTAAAAGGACAAACATGATCCTGTCCACGTTTTCAATAACGCCTCGTCCACTCGTTTGTCCTCCTTCAATCTGGCAACAGATGATATGAGGAGTTAGCGTTTCCTTTGAGGTGGATTCAAGATGTTTGGAGAGGAAAGGAACGCAAAGCCCAGAGCTAATGATGCTGCTGCTGCTGAAGCTGAAGCTGCTGCTGCTGCTGAAGTTGCTGCTGAAGCTGCTGAAGTTGCTGCTGAAGCTGCTGCTGCTGAAGCTGTTGCTGAAGCTGCTGCTGCTGAAGCTGCTGCTGCTGCTGCTGAAGCTGCTGCTGCTGAAGCTGCTGCTGAAGCTGTTGCTGAAGCTGCTGCTGCTGAAGCTGCTGCTGCTGAAGCTGCTGCTGCTGAAGCTGAAGCTGAAGCTGCTGCTGCTGAAGCTGAAGCTGCTGCTGCTGCTGCTGAAGCTGAAGCTGCTGCTGCTGCCTCCTCCACCGTCTCAGATCAAAGCCTCAGAGACAGAGGAGCTGTTCCACAGATGATCAGCAGAGATCATCTCCCTGACCTGGATTATCTCACTTCCCACATGTGCTGTGAGTGTGTTTGTAACCCCGCCCTCTCCCTCCCTCCCTCTCTCCCTCTCTCTCTCTCTTACCCTCCTTCCGGCCTCGTTGTTGTGCAGATTCATTTGCTGCCTCGCGCTCTCGTACGAGCCCTTCGGGTAACTCTTCTCGCGCTCGCGGGCGTCCACAAACTCCTTGGAGAACCTGTAGCCGTAGTTGAGGTTGTCCCCGCAGCCGCCCCACAGCCAGTCCCGGGGCAGGTCTTTGGGGCGAGCCGCCCGGCTGCACCCGCAGCTGGAGAGCTCCCCCTCTCTGCAGGCGCGGCTCACTGCGTTCACCACCCCCGCCGCGCTGATGGCGAACGTGAACGCCGTCTCGCGGCTTCCTGTGGACGCAGAAGGACAAGAAGATGATGAGAAAGTGACTTTAACTTTTTCTGCTCGGTATTTATTATATTCTATTATTATATTATTTTCTCCTTTATTTTATTCACTTTATTATATAAGTTGATTCTACGACGGTTCACAATTCTAATTTAAAAAGAGTTTTTATACCTTAATGGTATCATATAGATTTCGTCATTCTTTCTTAATTGGAAACGAAAACAGAATTATTTTCGTTATTTTGCAAATCGTCCAACAACGCAGCACGTTTGGGAGCCTCTGTTCTAGCCGTTAGCATGTTAGCATAGACGTTAAACATGAACATTTTTAGCAAAACGTAGTTTTTACAATTTGAGGTGGAACTCGATTAGCGCTTAAAATCGTTCCAAAATTGATTGAAGAAAATTTTTTTAAATCTTGTCTGCAGTTTTATCGCAGGTTCAACATTCTTGGACGTACGTGCTAATATTAGCATGAAAGAAAATCTGCTGATGACTTGGCTAAAATTCTTAGTCAATGATTAGTCAGTGAAATTAGGAAAAGAAAAAAAAGAAAAACTAAAGAAAACTGGACAAAATTATACAATATGAAACAAACTACAGTTTTAAAATTAGAACATATTTGAAACAAAAAATACTGCAGTTGTTCTTACTCTTAAAATGAGTTATTGAGACAAAGATAGACTTTAAATTCTTTCAATGAGATTGTTTGTGTGCCAAGATTTTTTTTCTTTTTTTTACAGTGTTTTATTCACGATTCACAAGTGTGAATATTTTTGTGAAACAAAAACGAAAATAAAACAAATAAATAAAAATGCAGATAATTGAAAAATAAAATCAGAATTTTTAAGTCAGAATTCAGTGACTTTAATCTTAATTTGTTTCAAAAAAACATATTAATTGGTTCATGCTGCTTTAATCCTGTTCACTGTCTCATACGGCTCCTAAAAATACAATATATTATTATTATTATTTATTCATTATTATAGATTAAAAAAAATAGCACAAATAAATCATTAATAAAAGAACTAAGAATTAAGAAAAGAAAAGTCCTTTTATTTAAAAAAAAAAATTAATCCGTCGGACTATTTACTGCAGAAAATAAGGTCAATTCCACATTAAAAAAAAAACATTGTAGGTAAACAAAGGTAAATATGCCATTTAAAAAAGATTAGAAAAGTAAAGTAAATAATGTAAGTGTGTTTTTCAGAGTCCAGAAACAGCTGCTACTTCATTTGTTGTGTATTTATTTGTCATGTTTCTTTCAGGATTTACGCGGCGATGTGATGCGTGACGTCGCTGCAGACGCCTCGTCACCAACGTTCTGGTTTGCAGACGTTGAGAGAGAAGACAGCGCCCTCCAGTGACGGAGACGCCTCCCGACGCCTCGCTCGCCGCACGTCCAGCCAAATTGAAACCGACAGCGATGTTTGCGCTTGAAGCGACAGGACGAGAGAGTCTGGTCGACTCCCGCTGTTTCTCACTCCGCGCGTTTCCTCTGCAGAGACGAGAGGTTTGAGGTTTGATTTTAACGAGAACATGAACAAGAACGGAGATGTGGGCAGATCCAAAAAGCTCCGTTTAACTGCGTCAAAACCGCAGGAGGAAAAACCCGAGATGAGGAGATAAGCAGAGGAAAAAGTCTGAGTCTCAGCGCTGACACTGGAGACGAAATAAAGACGTTGAACCTGCTGAGCTGAAGCTTCAGAGAGGAAACGGCGTGATGGAAAGAACACATGGACGCAGAAAGACAAAGAGGACCGAGGAGATGTACGTTAAAGACATCTGCGTAAAAGGAAGAAGGACGACGATGGTGGAGAAGAATGAAGAAGAGGTCAACTGGAAAAGTCCGAGAACAGAAGCCCAGGTGCTTTGAGGAGGCGAGCGGAGAAAACGTCCTGATTTATTCACGGAGAGTCGAGAAGAAGCAGCAGGAGGAGACTTGGACGACGAGGACCTGGAGAAACAGACTCTACCTTCAGCCTGAAACCTCCGCCAAAAACCAGACAGAGGAAGAAGGTCAATGAGCAGCAGGAGGACGAGGAGTTTTATAGTCCAGTAGATTTTTAAACATACAAGGAATTTGCTTTTGTGGGTTTTTTTTCGGCGAAGGAAACGAAAAAGACGTCAAATCCAGGGTTTAAACGGGTTTTTAAATCAGTTCTGATCAGAATTCGTGGGAACGTACGACACACAAACGTTTCTTTGTCTCAGTAATGACAATAATTTAATTTAATCTAATCTATCATCAGTCCCAGGAGTCTCAAACTCAAATGACCTGGAGAGGGCAATAAAAAATATAATACAAGCTTAAAATAAGATTGTGGCGATATTTCATTTCATCATTTTAAAACTAGTGAAAAAGTGTCCGATTTGTTGAATCTATAAAAACAAAAACAGTCGGAAATAGCAACAAATTATATCTTAATGGTGATTTTTCGTCATTCTTTTTTAATTGTAAAATAGAAACGAAAACAGAATTATTTCGTTATTTTGCAAATTATCCAACGACGCCGCATATTTGGGACCCTCTGTTCTAGCCGTTAGCATGTTAGCATAGCCGTTACACATGAACATTTTTAGCCAAACTTATTTTTTATTTAATAAAATGTTATTAGCGCATAAAATCGTCCCAAAATATTTGAAATCTTGTCTGCAGTTTTATCGCAGGTTCAACATTCTTGGGCGTACGTGCTAATATTAGCATGAAAGAAAATCTGCCGATGACTCAGCTAAAATTCTTAGTCACTTTCAGACTTTAATGTTCTGTGAAATTAGGAAAAAATAAAAATAAAAAATAAAGAAAACTGGACAAAAATTTTAAATATGAAACAAACTACAGTTTTAAAATTAGAACATATTTCAAACAAAATACTGCAGTTGTTCTTATTGAGACAAAGATACTTTAAATTCTTTAAATGAGATTGTTTGCTTGTCAAGATTTTTCTCTTTTCAGGCATGAAATAACAATAAAAAAAAAAAAAAACAGAACTTGACTTTACTTTCTTTAAAAATCTATTTTTTTACAGTGTAGAAAAACATCAAATATAACTAAATCCTAAAAAAAATGCAGGATCTTTAAAGATTGAAGCAGATTAAATGAGGAAGAATTGACAAAAGGAGAATATGCAGTAGTGGATTTGTGGAGGTGGAAGAACGGACTTTTTAAAACACTGCCGCTAGTTTATTAAACTCTCCAGAGTTTCAGGCTCTTTGAGGTTCTGAGGTTCTGAGGTTCTGTGGTGTTCAGACCCCACAGATCGTCTGGAACAACGTCCAAAAAGTTTTGTCCCTGAAGTCTGAAGTCGACACGTTTAGTTTGTGGAGGAGAATTCTGCAGATCTGCTGCAGCCGTCGGGTCTTTGATTCAGATCAGACGATTCCACGTTTCTTTAAAACGCTTCATGATTTTACTTTTTCATTGGATTGTCGTAAACTGAACAAATGTATTTTGTTCCTCTGTGCTTTTGTTGGTTCCGGTGAGTTCACCGCGACGCCCTCTGGGTGGCGTTAGATCGTTTGCTCTCCACACAAGAACAAACTGTTTCTCCATATCTTTCACGAGCTGTTTCTCTGAAGTCATCATTTTAATGTTTTTAATTAGCGACAGAATCTCTGACATGTTTATTTGCCGCTTGTTGCCGAGTTTATGCGAGTTCTGTTTGGACTTGAATGAGCTGCAGGGAAACGAGAAATAATTGCCATTTTTGGCACCGACAAAGTTCTGAGAAGGAGAATTTCCCCACTGCCTTAAGTGTTGTGAGCTTTTAAAGAGAAGAGTTTAACTTTGTTCTTTATGAAACAGATCCCATCGCTGCTCTCTCTGAGGTCGAGACGTGGATTAAAACCTCAAATCTTTAGGTTTTCATCCTCGGGATCCAGCAGAAGGACTCTCTGGACGTGAAGAACTTTAGCGTCTGATGAAAACGCGACAGGAAAATTCATCCTGATCCGTTAAGATGTTTCTGAGATAAACATCTGAATTTGGAAAATGGGACTGAACCATGTTACATTTAGTGAATCTGGATCCAGAGATTATGATGCTTTGTTCCAACGGTTTAGCCCATTATTTGAAAATGTTAAAAACTCTGTAAAAACTGTATTAGCATGAAAGAAAATATGCTAATGACTCGGACAGAATTCTTAAAACTTAAAGCGTAAAATTAGTCACTTTCAGACTTTAATGTTCCGATAAAAATTAGGAAAAGAAAAAGTCCAAAAACTAAACAAAACTGGGCAAATTTTTTAGAATTAGAACATATTTCAAACACAGTATAGTTTTTATAAAATACTGCAGTTCTTACTCTTAAAATGAGAATAGAAAATCAGCTGTAGTGTCTTATTGAGACAAATACAGACTTTAAATTCTTTAAATGAGATTGTTTGCTAGCATCAACATTTGTTCTCTTTTCAGTCACGAAATAAAAAAAATATCCCAGAACTTGAGGCTTTTTACTTTCTTTAAAAATCTTTGTTCCAACGGTTTAGCCCATTATTTGAAAATGTGATCATGTTTTGTGGCTTCATCACGAAGTGAAAAACTCTGTAAAAACTGTATTAGCGTGAGAGAAAATATGCTAATGACTCGGCTAGAATTTTTAAAACTTAAAGCGTAAAAAATTAGTCACGTTCAGACTTTAATGTTCTGTAAAAATTAGGAAAAGAAAAAGTCCAACAACTAAACAAAACTGGGCAGAATTTTAAAATACGAAACAAACGACAGTTTTAGAATTATATACATATTTCAAACACAGTATAGTTTTATAAAATACTGCAGTTCTTAGAAAAGTTCAGTTCTTGTTTGTGTGACAAGATTTTTTTCTCTTTTCAGGCATGAAATAAAAAATAAAAAAATATCACAGAACTTTTTACTTTCTTAAAAAATCTTTGTTTTTAACAGTTTAGCCCATTATTTGAAAATGTGATCATGTTTTGTGGCGTCGTCACTGAGTGGATTCTCACTCATTTGTCAAGGAAACTGTAAACAGGAAGTGGCGAACAGAAGGACACACCCACAGGAAATGCCACGCCCATGAAAACAAAACCTCGTTAACTGAGGTAAACAGAAAAAGCTTCCGTAAATGTCGGAACCTAGAACTTCACACTGTTCCACTCACTCCCTCTCGTCTCTAACCCTCTAATTGTCCTTTCACCACAACCTGTCTAGGCAGATGCAGCACAGACAAACGCCTGCATCCTCTGCTGCAGTGAAACAGACACCAACAGACAGAATCACCACAAACTGTGTGAAAACAGACACACAAAAGTGACACATTCACTTATTTCATCAACTAAAGGAAAAAAAAATAAAAATAACCTCAGTGTGTTTCGTTTCCACCCAGAAAAGAAAAAAGTGTCGTCGTAAAGAAAGAACATTTGACAGTTTATTACGTGGATTAACCACAGTAACTGGAATATTATTATTCCTGGAAAGACGAGTCTGAAAAAGAGCTATTTTTAAAACCCTGAGCAGCAGAATATGAAATTCCACTCAGCAATTATTCCATTATTATTCCATTCATTTCATCAGAGACGACGACCAAAACAAACCTTCTGTACACGACGCGAGTGAGCGGATTGTTACTGAACACATTTGGGTGAAATGAGCCTTTAAAGACGTCTCAAGTCATCGTTACTGAAGACGACTTTAAAAACAACAGTCGATAAATGACTTAATCCACCTTTTACGTTAAAAACGCAGAGGTTACGGCAAAAAAGACAAACTTAAACGAACCAGAGAAAATGAACCAGAACCAGGAGTGAAAATAAAACCCTTTAGTCGTCTGTAACAGATCTGAGACCTTTTTTTAATAAGTGGGACAAAATGTCCCCACAAGGTCAGAATGTCCTCAAAGAGACAGAAATACAACACCACACACACACACACACACACACACACAGAGACTTACGTTCTGACCTTAACCATGAACTCAAATCTTGGACTCAAACCCAGGAACCAGCTCCTCAGAAATGAGGTTCTGCCTCATTAGGACCAGATCACGGTCTCCATGAGGACTACTGGTCCTGACGAGGTACATTTTTATGCCAGAAGAAGTAAAAAAAATATATAAGTACACACATTTCCACATATATACGCTGATCTATTGCTGCAAACTCTCCCTGTTTCTCACATTACAAACATCATATAATACACAGCAGCTACAGTTCAGTTCCACTGAATACACGCCAGTGTGTGTGTGTGTGTGTGTGTGTGTGTGTGTGTGTGTGTGTGTGTGTGTGTGTGTGTGTGTGTGTGCGCGATTGTTTCCCGTTCATCAGGAAACAGATTCGCTGCCTCCCTCCTGCTCCATGTTGGTGCATTGAGCCAAAGCCACATGTGATTTATCCAGAAACTACAAACACACACACACACACACACACACACACACACACACGAGAACATTTCTATATACAGTATATATGTTCATTTTGTAAGATGGAGGATTTACCTCATTTTGTTGTGAAAAGTGAAATTTGACCCTTGATTACTCCAAAAGTATACAGTGAAAGTACTTCATAGTACGTGTGTATGAAGTACCAAAGGTAGTGAGTCCAATAAAACTGAAATCATAAACTACTTATAGAAATTATGGATTTTACACCTCTTCAAAAATGGACGATTAACCCAATTTTCGTTGTGAAAAGTGAAATTTGACCCTTGATTACTCCAAAAGTATACAGTCAAAGTACTTCATAGTACGCGTGTATGAAGTACCAAAGGTAGTCAGTCCAATAAAACTAAAATCATAAACTACTAATAGAAATTATGGATTTTATGCCTCTTCAAAAATGGACGATTAACCAAATTTTCGTTGGGAAAAGTGAAATTTGACCCTTGATTACTCCAAAAGTATACAGTCAAAGTACTTCATAGTACGTGTGTATGAAGTACCAAAGGTAGTCAGTCCAATAAAACTAAAATCATAAACTACTAATAGAAATTATGGATTTTATGCCTCTTCAAAAATGGACGATTAACCCAATTTTCGTTGTGAAAAGTGAAATTTGACCCTTGATTACTCCAAAAGTATACAGTCAAAGTACTTCATAGTACGTGTGTATGAAGTACCAAAGGTACTCAGTCCAATAAAACTAAAATCATAAACTACTAATAGAAATTATGGATTTTATGCCTCTTCAAAAATGGACGATTAACCCAATTTTCGTTGTGAAAAGTGAAATCTGACCCTTGATTACTCCAAAACTACACAGTGAAAGTACTTCATATTACTAATGTATGAAGTACCAAAGCTACTGAGTACAATAAAACTGAATTCATTAATTACTAACATAAATTATGGATTTTACACCTCTTCAAAAATGGACCATTAACCCAAAGTTTTGTTGTGAAAAGTGAAATTTGACTCTTGATTACTCCAAACGATATGACATAGAAGTACTTTATAGTAATTGTGTATGAAGTACCAAAGGTAGTCAGTGTAATAAAACTGAAATCATAAGTTACTAATAGAAATGATGGATTTTACGCATCTTCAAAAATGGACTATTAACCTTTTTGTTGTGAAAAGTGAAATTTGACGATTGACAAAAAAACTACTAATTAAAATAGTGCATTTTAAACCATTTCAGTATCTTTATCTTCACTTATTTATCTTCAAATTAAACTACATTTTACTCTGTTCATGGAGCAGACCAAGTCATTGATAGCGTGAACATTGATGAGTTGCAGATGTGCGTTTGTGCGTCTGTTTTTGTGTGTGTGTGTGTGTGTGGTTTTTTTTTTTACCTATCTGCATGACGCGTCCAAACACCGAGGAGTTGTCGACGGTGCTGCAGTTCCAGCGCCGGTGTCTGAACTGGTACTGACACTCCCTGATGCCGGTCTTGGCTCCTTCGCCGATGTACTGCATGTGGTCCTGGTAGAGCTGGCACAGCTTCTTCTGGCCCTGAGACAGACCCACCAGCTGGCTGCACAACGGCTGAGCGCCGATGATGTAGGCCTCGGGGATCAGTAAAGGGTTCATGGCCAAAGACCTGGAGCACACACACACACACACACACACACACACACACACACACACACTTGTTTTAACTCCAGGGGGAAAAAGGAAAAAAAAGAAATCCAAAGTTTTCCGGCTAAATTCCCAGTCGACAGCTGATTTCACTCTGTGTGAGTTTCTGCAGCGCGTTAATCGTTGAAATGGGAAACAGTTAGTTTCTCTCCGCACACTTTAAGGTTTTATTGACGCTCGAGTGGAAACGTGATCTTCTCTCGGGCCAAAGAACGTACGATAAACGGAAGCAGAGGAGACGAGAAGAACGAGGGGGAAAATAAAGTCAAAATAAAAAAAATAAAAGGGTAAAGAAGTTAAATGAAGAA
>NC_139810.1:660000-682500 GCF_963457635.1 Microchirus variegatus | reverse complement strand
CTCGTGCAACTTTGTCGTTCACGTTTTTGACCCAAAAAACACGGACGACGGCCATGTTTTAATTTATTTTCTCCTGATGAAAACACACGAGAACTTGTGAAAACACGTTTTATTCAAACGACAGAGACACGCTGACCACTGTGTGTGTGTGTGTGTGTGTTCTTGTACTTGCGGCATACTGAGGACCAGTGAGGGTTTTTAACCAACAAAGTGAGGTCATTTTTACGGAGTGAGGACATTTTGGCCGGTCCTCACTTTGTTTTCATTGAAATCACTTCCTGAGGTTGCTATAACATGCTATACTCAATTTGTCAAAAAAAAAAAAATTGGACGACATAGTATAGTGTGACTTTTTTGTCAAATTTTGGATCAAATTTTAGACCAAACATTTTGGGTCAATTTTTTCCCCAATTTTTGGACGACATAGTATAGTATGACTTTTTTGTTCAATTTGGGACCAAAGAATTTTGGTAATTTTTTTTTTTTTTTTTTGGTCGACAGGGTATAGTATGATGTTTTTGTCAAATTTTGGACCCAAAAAAAAAAATCTAAAAAGTTTTCCAGCCCTTTTTGCTCTGGGGCTCCACCTGCAGACATGTTATGGTACTGCAACCAGTAGTTCTTTATAGATGTCATTCATGAAGTAGATATTTGAAATTGTGTTGATTTATAAAGTGGAAATGCTGGTCCTCACTTTGTCAGCAACCCAGTCCTCAGTATGCAGCAAGTACACGAATGTGTGTGTGTGTGTATGTGTGTAACAAACTAAATAATCCAGGACCCAATGGAAAAGAAATAAGACTTCATTCTGTTTTGTCAGAGAATTTTCTTCCACTTTTGGACGAATCACTAATATTCACCTTGTTTTTAGTATTTAAAGTATTTAAAGGCTAATTTCATCGCAGCGAGGCTGCGTGTAATGACGCGAGGCGGCCACCGTGCAGCAGCGCGAGGAGAAACGTTTTTTTTTTGTGTTTTAATGTTTATAACTAATGATGAGCTAAAGCAGCAAACAGCTGAGTCAGCAAAAACAACCAGACTTTAAGAAAAAACCTTGCACTGTCCCTTTAGAATCCTCTAAAGTCTGTCGATGTAAACAAGTGACATCGTACAGAAAACACATGAGAATGAAGTTTACTCAATCAAACAACAACAACAACAAAACAAAGACAAAAACACCGTGTATATAATCATCTCCTAAGCTCCGCCTCCTGTACGGCAGGGGTCTCAAACTCAAACGACCTGGGGGCCACATGAGGTATAATTCTGGTCAGTAGGGGGCAGTCAAGTGAAGAAAAGCCCAACTGGATTAGGGCGATGTTAGCATTAATTTATTGTGTTATTATTGTGACAATATTTTACATAATTTTAATGTAAAAGTTGTTTGTTTTGATACGCAGAGGCATTATTCACAAAAAAAAAACATGTTTATGATGCAAATAAATATAAAAATCAAACATTTAAAGGCGCCATATGTAAGAATGTGGCCAAAAACGGTTACTACATACAAATTCAAAACACCAAGGTCTTTTAGGTTTCGTTTTTCTGACATAACAATATCAATATATCATATATCATATGTCATATCATATCAATAAATAAATGCATAAATACATAAATAAATGTAGGTGAACAGAAATGTAAAAATAAATATAAAGCATTTATTTATGCATTTCTATATTTATTTTATTTCTGTATTTATTGATTTATTTATGCATTTATTTGTGTATTTATTTATGCATTTATTGGTGCATTTATTTATTTATTCCTGTTTTTATTTATTTATTTATTGATAATGTCAGGTTTCGTCCTCCATAGCTCGGCAGCTGAGACTCTACTGACTGCAATGATTGGTAGACGGCAGTAGGTGGCACCACATGACGCCAAAACATGATTTCAAAACATAAACATGATTTGCAGTCTGCAAAATATGTTTTTTTTAATGTAAATATTTAGTCTGTACTGTTGTTGTTGGTGAGTTCAGTTTGTTATATGAACATTATTCCTGAGTCTCTGTGACATATTAGGAGGATTTTATCATTTATTACATAATGCACCTTTAAGTAATATCACATTATTCCATTGTGACAATATTTTACATAATTTTAACGTAAAAGGTGTTTGTTTTGATACGCAAAGACATTATTCACAATAAAAAACATGTTTATGATGCAAAATAAATCATAAATAATTCATATGTGAATATCAAAATCAAACATTTAAGTGGTGGGTCACATGGAATGGATAGAAGGGCCGCATGTGGCCCCCGAGCCACGAGTTTGAGACCACTGCTGTATACGGTTAATTAAAAAAAAAGTCACTTCAGATTGACAGGATGAGTAAATCAATAAGTAAATAAGTAAATAAAGAAATAAGTCACACAGCTGTTTGAAGAAAAGTGGCACAAAAAACAAAGATTGGTGAAAAACTCTTCACGTTGCATCTTGGAGGCAGATTTTCCCTTTTGGTCTCGATGATCCTCAGGATTCTCAGGAGCGTCTCCTTTGGCACGGCACATCAACAAAGTCTCTGCGGGGGTTTTTAAAAGTCCAGTGTTGTGATATTTACAAAAGTGGAGGTCACTCCCCCCCCCCCTCCACCGTGGTCAGGGAATTCCTCGTTAAATAAAGGATTAAACGTCGCGAAAACTCGCTGCAGAAGTAAGAACATTCACGGCTTCATAAATCAGTGCAGCGTTCGCTCGTGTTTTTTTTTACGGCCGCTTCCACCGCTCGGCCGCGCCGCCGCTCGTCCAAAGTGCTTATTGTCGCTTGATGCGGAGCCAGAACTCTGCAGCGCCGCGGTTCTGCAAAACCAAAATCCGGCTCCTGCAGTCGATTGGAAACAGGTTCGGGGGAAAATCGAGGCAAGTCGAGCGGCTGCCAAACGCGGCGATGACTGACGCTCCGGTGGAGAACGTTCACTCACAGCAGGCTGCAGCTGTCAGACGACCGCCACCGCCGCCGCCGCCGCCAACGTTAGCTCGAGTTAGCCCCCGCGCTAAAGCCAAGTTCGCACTCAACGACTTTTGGCGTCGACGGTGAACGCAGTAACGAACCTTTGACCACGTCTGAGGCTCTGCTGAGCTGAGAGTTCACCCAAAACACAGATTTAACTTAACTTAACTTTACTGAAGTTTCACAGCTTTGTGTCTGAGAGGAAACTGAAGTTTGTGTCACACTCACTCCAAAGACCAAAGACCAGAGAGAAGATCAACGATTTCACGTCACAGCAGACAGGAGTCATCGCTGCCTCCATCACTGAGTTCTTATAAGTTTCTGTTGTAACTCCAGCTTTTTAAACCCTTTAATCTGGATTAACTTCGGTGACACAGACTTCATAAATGACGAGCAAATCTGTGAGATGAAAATGCTGATTTTATCCATGGACTCGTATAAGGTTCTTTGGCTTGTCCTCATAGGAGAACCCTTTTGGAGGGTTCCACCAAGAACCCTTTTAAAACCATTAATTCAGGAAAGGGGTTTTAAGGAATCAGGTTCTTACTGGAACCATTAGTGTTACCAAGAACCCTTTAAAAACCCTTTCTTGAGGAAAGGGTTTTCCAGAAGCAAATGGTTCCAGGTAGAACCTCAGGCCTTGTAGAAGAACCCTTTTGGAACTCTTATTTCTAAGAGTGTGTGTCGACAAACCTCGGTTTATAACTTCACCATTTTAAAGGGGACATATTATAGTGAACCGAGTTAACCCTGGTGTCCTAATGAACATGTCTGTGACATGTGGCTGTGGCTTTGGTCAAAAAACCTTAAGGATGAAGCACCACAGCAGTTCAATCACTCATCAAAACAGTAGTATCTCTTTAGGTCCACCTTAAAGATCCACCTTAAAAAAAAAGTGAAACGAAACGCTTCACTGATTTGCATTTAGCTTTGTTTTAGTTTCCCCCTGAGTTTTGAAATATCATCATTCTTCTTTTTTTGTTGTTACGTGCCCACCAGTGACACTTGGACCTGTTAGCGTAACTGTTAGCAAAGATGGCTAACATCACGTTTACATTCTGGGAATGAGGTCCCCGTGCGGGTGGGTCTAAAAATTGCGGAATAAATTTCAACTTCAAGTGTCATTGACCGGAAAAAGACGCACATGACGTCATGTTTACGTGCCGCGACACCGCAGTCCTGGCTCCATTTACCAGTTAGCGCCGCTAGCTGAATTAGCTCCTTTTAGCACTGTTAGCGTTAGCCTTCAGTGGAACTGGAGCGGTCTGTTTATTAAAGGAAAAGAGCAGCGCTAACAAATAACCAGCGTACCTGTGTACTGCGTATGTTTGCCTCTGTCTTTAAAGTTTAGCGTTAGTTTAGAGACTCATTTTCACGGAAACATGACGTTACCTGTGTCTTTTTCCGGTCAGTCGTCGTGAAAACGCGCCGCGCGCTAACGTTGACGCGTTAAACTTTGCACACATTTTTTGATAACATGTCCCCCTTAAAGAAAAAGTGCCTAAAATCATCACAAGGGTGCGCCGCGCATCAGGGAAGGTGTTTGAATATTTCCCACCGAGCGGCCGTCAATCATGTGGACCGAAAACGTCGTAAGGTGAACTCGGCTTAAGAAGGGAAACGTCTGACCGAGCGAAGCCGAGGATCTCCTGGAGTTTGTTAGCGTCTGGCCGTGGTGACGTGACGTGGGGTCCATCGCTCTCCGGATCGCTCTGGAACGCTCTGGAACGCTCTGGAACGCTGGAACTCTGCGAGCAGCTGCAGGGAGAGGGAAAACAATCAGTGCGAGAGCTCAGCCGCAAAGAATTAAAAACAAATGCACGCTGGGATATGAAGATGCATTATCTCGCCAAGGATCTCGAGTTGTTTTTAATTTCCTTGGTCATCTCCTCGAAGGTTACATCATAGAATTACAATGCCAGTGCTAACACACACACACACACACACACACACACACACACAGAGGCAGACACTGGCTGTTTCTGCAGCTTTAGCTCAAGCGTTCTCCTCGTCTGCGTCTGGCCGATCTCCAGAGCTCCTTCACAACGCTCTAAATGCACTTGGCCACGGCCCAAACATCAAGTGCTCATTAATAAAAGAAGAAAAAGCAGAATGTGTGTGTGTGTGTGTGTGTGTGTGTGTGTGTGTGTGTGTGTGCGTGTGCGTGTGTGTGTTTCATGCTGCAGCAGTCAGCAACAACTCACGTCTTTCCTCAGGGCGAGGTGGTGAAAAAAAAAAAAAAAAAAAAAGGGGGAACAATGATGTATGTCTGGCACACGGGGGGGGGGGGGGGGGGGGGCGCCTCATTGGCTGAGCAAACAGGACCCGGAATAATGACCAATCACGGAGGAGCAGGTGACCATCAGTCACTCACTCACAGAGAGAGAGGACGTTGACTTCTGCACAGGTAACAATCCAAGAATTAGACGCAGAGTATTTTTAGCGTTAGCGTTAGCGTTAGCGCGATGTGCGCGAAACACAAGTGTCACATGATGAGGAGTTCACTCACTCACTCACTCAGTCAGTCGTGCAGGAGAGCGCTCGCTCTGATTGGCTGCCAGGCAGAGACACATCATCCATTACATCCACGAGCAAATAAACAGGCTGAGCAATTAAAGTGCCATCATTTGTTATGCAACACAGGGCGTTAGCGTGTGTGTGTGTGTGGGGGTGTGGGGGTGTGTGTGTGTGTGTTCATGGCAGGACGCCATTCTCAGGTTTCTTTGCTGTCGTCTGCTCTGAAATTAATGATTCTAGAGAATCAACAAATACAGAGAGAGAGAGAGAGAGAGAGAGAGAGAGAGAGAGAGAGAGAGAGAGAGAGAGCGAGAGAGCGAGAGAGCTGGGGATGTGTTTGAACCACGCACCTCTTTCTTCTCTGTCAACACAACACACACAACACAACACACACAACACTGCGTCAAACACAACACACATTCATGATATAAAACAACACATTCATGACAAAACACAACAGACATTCATGACAAACACCAGCTAAAAACAGCAAACAACAGCTAATACCAGCTAAAAACAGCTAACAGCAAAAAACAGCTAACAACAGCAAAGAAACAACAGCTAACGACAGCTAACAACAGCTAAAAACAGCTAACAACAACTAACACCAGCAAACAACAGCAAACACCTGCAAAGAAACAACAGCTTACAACAGCAAACAAACAACAGCTAAAAACAGCGAACAACAGCAAACAACAGCAAACAAACAACAACAAACAACAGCTTACAACAGCAAACAAACAACAGCAAACAACAGCTAAAAACAGCAAACAACAGCTAACGACAGCTAACACCAGCTAACACCAGCTAGCCCAGGCCTGATGGAGTTTCTCTCTGAACTCAGTCCATCGTCTTGTTCTAACTCAGCCTCTTATCAGCTCTGTGTGTGTTTGATGGTGAGATCAGTGAAGGTGAACACACTCACATATTAATAAAGAAGCTTCAGAGTTTTATCAGAGTTTTATCAGAGTTTTCAGCTCCACAAACACAAAGTCCACATGAAAAACCACTCAGACGCCTGCTACTCGTTTGTCGCTAAAGCTAAGTTGACGTGCAGACCATTAGCTTTTTTTTTTTTAATTCTGATGTTATAAACGTGTCTGTCAGTGCGATCGTCTTTTAACCACTTGCGGCATTCTCCGCATAATTGTGGCAGATAATGAGCGTTTGGTCGTAATGAATGTGGTGGGGTTTGGGCGCAGAGAGCACCTGGTTAGCGTTAGCATGAGATCCCTCACAATGTCACAACATCCTCTCCATGAAAGCACACAGGAATGTACGCAAAGACGCCGCAACACAACCCACAACAATCCGCGACCGCGCAGCTGCGTCTACACGCCACCTGTGGCCACGCCCACCTCTTCTCGTGACAGCGGCAGGATTTTTGTGCTGAATAATATTGCGCGATCGCGACGGAACGGCTTTGCTCTCTGGTTCTGTTTAGAAAAATCCTCAAATCCATGGAAAAACATGTCGTTTGCTTTGTTTGGTGATTTCACAGATAATTGCGCAGCCATAACCGACTGAGGAGGAGGAAGAGGAGGAAGAGGAGGGGCAACGACGGTGATGCTGTGTGTGTGTGTGTTTGTGTGTGTGTGTGTGTGTGTGTGTGTGTGTGTGTGTGTGTGTCATTTAGCCCTAACAAGGTGGTTTTTGTGCTTAAACCAAACCACAGGTTTCTCACTGAAGCTAAACGTGACCACATTCATCACCAGGAGATGCTTTTCATCGCCCTCACTTCGCCCTCACTTCGCCCTCACTTCGCCCTCACTTCAGCCCGACAACGTCCACAAACGGTTAAAGGTGCAGTAAGTAACATTTAGTTCAATAATTTAGTTTAATGAACGATCACGATAACCGCGTGTGATCACTTTCAAGTAAAGATCACACACAGGTTTTTTTTTTGTAGCTTGTAAGTCAGAGACAAGTTCATAACAGGCGGCGCACCCTAGTGGTGGTTTACATCAGCAGCAATCTGGTACCTCGGGTGTTGTCGTCGCGTAGCTTTGAAGAGGTTCATTCGGTGGTTAAAGTTTGACTTTTACACAAACTAATTTATTTCTTTGTCATCGTCTGTAACTTTACTTCTCAGGCCTAACTCTGACCTCACTGACGGAGCGCTAAAAACTCAACGTTAACGTTAGCGCATTGGCGCGTTTCCATGACGACTGACCGGAAAAAGACGCACGCGCGTGACGTCATGTTTCCGTGACTCCGGATTAAAATGAAACGAGTCTCTAAAGTTAAAGCTAAACTTTAAAAACAGACGCACACATACGCAGCACACAGGTACGCTGGTTATTTGTCGCGCTGCTCTTTCTGTTCGACTGTAGGCTAACGCTAATGGCGCTAAACAAGCTAATGCAGCTATCGGAGCTAACTGGTAAACGGTGCCTGGACTCCGACGGCGCGGCACGTAAACATGACCTTATACGCGTCTTTTTCCGGTCAGTGCATTAACGCGCGTTAACGTATGACGCTTTTCCGTGACGACTGACCGGTAAAAGACGCGAGTGACGTCATGTTTCCGCGACTCCCCCGATTGTTGAAATGAGTCTCTAAAGCTAACGCTAACCTTTAAAAACAGACGCACACATACGCAGCACACAGGTACGCTGGTTATTTGTTAGCGCTGCTCTTTTTCTTTAATAAACAGACCGCTCCAGTTCCACTGTAGGCTAACGCTAACGGGTGCGCTGAACGAGCTAATGCAGCTAACGGAGCTAACTGGTAAACGGTGCCTGGAACCACGACGTCACGCGCGTCTGTCTTTTTCCAGTCAGTCGTCCGTCACGGAAAAACCAGTCGTGCGTTAACCCAGAGCCCAGCACTTCACTCTTAGAAATAAGGGTTCCAAAAGGGTTCTTCTTCAAGGGCTGAGGTTCTACCTGGAACCATTTGCTTCTTTCTCGAAGAAAGGGGTTTTTCAAGGGTTCTTGGTAACACTAATGGTTCCAGTAAGAACCATTTTGATCCAGAGAACCCTTTAATAGCTATTTCCTGAATAAAGGGTTTTTAAAAACCTGGAACCAAAAAGGGTTCTCCTATGAGGACAAGCTGAAGAACCTTATATGGTTCTACTGAGCACTTTTATTTCTAAGGGTGTATTGAGGGGTCGTAGCTAAACGTCCTATCGTTATGTTTCAGTTGCACGACGTTCTTCTCTCAGATTATAAAACATTATGAAGCGTAAACCAATGAAGAAGAAGAAGGAGAACGTCTTTCAATGTGTCCTTAAACGTTTCCATTTTTCCAGAGAAGTATTTGAAGCCATAATCCAGATCCATATGGTGTCTCTTTTTTCTTCTCCTTCTCTGAACTTGTCGTCCAACACAAGCGACAGAATTGCGTGTCTGTCTTTTTCTGTCCTCAGGAAGTCATTTGCAGTTTGCCTGAGAGCAGCCAAACCTCTCCTCGTCTTTAAGTGCTACTAATATAAACTGCCTGTAAAATGGATCCTTGAGTTTTTCAGGACCACCAATGTCAGAGTGCTGCTCTTTCACTCGGAATTACCCTGTGGTCGGTGTTCTTTCGCTCCCACAGAAAAAAAAAAGAGAAACATACTAAATTCAATTACCTGTACAAAGATCTGCTCCCCACCTCCTCCTCCTCCTCCTCCTCCTCACTCACATAAAACAAGCCATGCGGTCGTATGAAGAGAAGTGACAACCATTGGCCGGGAAACGCTTGTGTTTTCTGTTTCTTTCTGTTTCGGCACAAAAACATCGCGCGTCATAAAACAGGACGTCTGATTTATTCGCTTTGTTTGCCTCGTTTGTTAAACATCAACAACATCTCAGAGTCCGCGTTTTCGGAAAAATAATCCGCTGACGTTTAAGTCACGCGGACCAGAAAAACCCGGCTCACATTAGACGGGCAGAAACATGTGGATGCCCCAACATTCCCATCCAATCATTCCAATTCCGTAGCATTTTTTAAAAACCTCTTAAAAAATATGGTCTACATCAAGCTGTCCCAGCGAGAGAGAGAACATCTCCTCTGCAACAATTGCTTCAAGACCTCGCTCTTTCTTCCCCACGTTTATCCCCCTCGTTCTTTTCTTTTTTCTTTTTTTTTCTGCCCTGACTTTTTACAACTTCCTCCTGGTTGGGGCTGCAGCTCTAACCCAAACAAAACTCCATTTTTTAGTTATTGGCCCTCATGGCATGTAATGGAGAATCAAGCTAATTATCCCTACAGCTGTTTTCACTTGCTTTTTATGTAAGCAATACCTGGCTGATCCAGAGAGCAACAGTGAGGCCCTTCTTAGTGCTCCAGGCCTCCAGGCCCGCTGGAATTAGAGAGCAAAATGCCAGGTTTTTCCTCCCCCCCCCCCCGAGCCCCCAGAGCCCCCCACACTACTGCCCATGTGCACCCCTGCACCCATCTCCACCCTGACACAGTCGTATACCTGAGAAACTGGGCCGCGTTTGATGTTTGACAAAGCTGCTCTGATGGATCTGTGTGACGAGAACCCTGGTGATTAGCGGAGAAGGTCAGGGTGTGGCTGCGGTTAAATTGGAACCATCTCTAACCCGGCTGTCATGCGACGACAAAGAGTGAATGAGTGAGAGGACGAGTGTGGAAGTGAGGGAAGACGGAGAGAAAGAAAGAGAGCAGAGTTCCTAGAGGGTAAAGAGAAAAAGAAAACAATTCCTTGCAGGCTAATTACATAATTTCCTTCATCTGAGCAAACACGCTGGGTGAAAGCAAGTGTGAGCAAGACCTGCAGAGGCCGAGAGGTGCCAGATACTGGCAAACACAGGCTGCAGCAACTGTGGAGCTGTGTTCTCCACCGCATGGAGCTGTGTTCTCCATCGCGTGGAGCTGTGTTCTCCATGGAGCTGTGTTCTCCATCATGTGGAGCTGTGTTCTCCATGGAGCTGTGTTCTCCATCGCATGGAGCTGTGTTCTCCATGGAGCTGTGTTCTCCATCGCGTGGAGCTGTGTTCTCCATGGAGCTGTGTTCTCCATCATGTGGAGCTGTGTTCTCCATGGAGCTGTGTTCTCCATCGCATGGAGCTGTGTTCTCCGTCGCGTGGAGCGCTGTTCTCCATCGCGTGGAGCTGTGTTCTCCATCACATGGAGCTGTGTTCTCCATGGCACGGAGCTGTGTTCTCCATCGCATGGAGCTGTGTTCTCCATCGCATGGAGCTGTGTTCTCCATCGCGTGGAGCTGTGTTCTCCATCGCATGGAGCTGTGTTCTCCATCGCATGGAGCTGTGTTCTCCATCGCGTGGAGCTGTGTTCTCCATCGCATGGAGCTGTGTTCTCCATCACATGGAGCTGTGTTCTCCATCGCGTGGAGCTGTGTTCTCCATCGCATGGAGCTGTGTTCTCCATCGCATGGAGCTGTGTTCTCCATCGCATGGAGCTGTGTTCTCCATCGCTGTGTTCTCCATCGCGTGGAGCTGTGTTCTCCATCGCTCAGGTCAAACGGACACTGGTAGATTGGTAGCTAGGTAAGTAGCTAGGTATGTGGATTAGGGTTGGGGTTGGGGCTAGGTGGGTAGGTTGGTAGTTAGCTAGGCATGTGGGTTAGGTGAGATAGGTAGGTAGGTTAGGAGGCAGCTAGGTAGGTTAGGGGGTAGGCAGGTAGGTAGATTGGTAGATTGTGCAGGTCAAACGGACACCAACTCCATATCTCACTGGAAAATCGGTGTCTATGAGACGGGTGACACGGTTTACACAAGCCGGCAAATTTAATCCAGAAGAGAAGAAAAGATCCGATAATTCTCTAGCTTCAGGCTAACTTCAGCCATGAACCAAGGCTGAAGTTCGTCAGTGGTTGGCAGTAGCAGGGTCAGGACCACAAAGACCAAAGAGTCCATCGTTAAATCTGGACGTCAGTGACGTCATGAAAGCTGTGATTCTGGGTTGAAATATGCCACGTTGCACATTGTTTGATGCACTCTGAATTTGTCATAAACTGCATAATAATAAAAAGCAGCAGTGAGACACCAGGGGGCGACTCATTTTGAATGGAAGAACGAGCTCCTGCTCCTCAATCTACATCTCTATCACTTTGTTTTAGCTCAATGTTGTAAATGATGTGCACACGGTGGTGCAGTGGCAACGAGAAGGTCACCAGTTTGGATCGCGGTTTGACCGAGGACTCTTCTGGGTAACAGGTTCTGCTCACGTGTGCAGGTTCTCTTGGGTACTTTAAAGGTCACAGCAGGGTCTCTGCCAAAAACATGGTTGATGGGTGAGTCCTGTTTGTCTCCAGGTCTCTCCAGGTGGATGGATGTCCAAATATGAGTGGACACCACTTTCAAAAACTGATACCAGTCGAATCACAAATGTGTCGTTTACATCGATCACAGTGATCTCACGATAAAGTGACCCAGTTCAGATGAACACATATACAAACTGCTGGTGTAATGTTTCCCAGCTCATAACAATCCATTCCTATCTGCAGCCAAGTGTTCGTGAGCACAAACACCACTAGGTGGAGTTGACTGTTATTGAAAAAAAAGAAAAAAGAAATAAGTCTCATGTATCAAACTCATTAAACTCCCACAGAGAAGCAGCGTGAGTCTGAGAGTGAAGCAGATACAGATACGACTGCACATCAACGCTGCTGCTGCTGCTGCTGCTGCTGCTGCTGCTGCTGCTGCTGCTGCTGCTGCTGCTGCTGCTGCCTCCTCACACTCAGGGTAATAGTGAAGTAAAAGAGCAATCTCTCACTTTCTCTCTTCTTTGTCTCTAATCCTGTGAGGAATGAAGGAGTGATCTCTGAGGAATGATGGAGTGATCTGTGAGGAATGATGGAGTGATCTCTGAAGAATGATGGAGTGATCTGTGAGGAATGATGGAGTGATCTCTGAGGAATGATGGAGTGATCTGTGAGGAATGATGGAGTGATCTGTGAGGAATGATGGAGTGATCTCTGAAGAATGATGGAGTGATCTGTGAGGAATGATGGAGTGATCTCTGAGGAATGATGGAGTGATCTGTGAGGAATGATGGAGTGATCTCTGAAGAATGATGGAGTGATCTGTGAGGAATGAAGGAGTGATCTGTGTGGAATGATGGAGTGATCTCAGTGGAATGATGGAGTGATCTGTGAGGAATGGTGGAGTGATCTGTGAGGGATGATGGAGTGATCTGTGAGGAATGATGGAGTGATCTCTGAAGAATGATGGTGAGTTTGTCGACTCCCTGCCGAGGTTGTGCCAAAGCACGACTCAAACCACAGCGAAGCCTGTAACGTGAAGGTTGTTTTGACTTGACTGCCATACCTTCTTCTTGCACACACACACACACACACACACACACACACACACACACACACACACACACACACACACAAACACACACACACACACACACACACACACACACACACACACACATTTTACGCAACCTTGACACCTTAAAAAACGATCTTCCCAGACAACTTAAGTGCATTCCCAACGATGCTTCGTAAGGAATGTGTTTTCTCAACCAAAATTCCAAAGTCGCTTAATTGCGCGTCCACAGATGTGCGACTCTGTGTGTGTGTGTGATTGTGTGTTAAACACTTGTGGTCACGTTTGGTGTCGTTGGTGAGGAAATGAGGCTGGTGATCATTTTGTCGTTATGGACGCGGTTAGCACACAAATCCTCGCGCACCTGGCGACGGCTTTGAAAAGACCATGATTTTTTCCTCATGGTGTCACGACATCATCTGCTCAGCGCGGTCAACATCGCACAATCAACGCCAACAGCAGTGCATGCTGGGTAAAAAGACGCGTGGGAACTGGAATGGACTGTGATGAGTCCACACATGGTCTTGGCTCGGTCTTGGCTCTGTCTTCTCTGAATAAAACCACAGTGGGAACGTCCTCACAGCACTGCAGCAATCCACTAAAAATATCCTGACATTTAATCTGAAAAAGGTCTCCAAATGTGTGACGGACGTCTCTGTGGACATCTCACACACACACACACACACAGGACAATGTCTACACAACACCACAACAAACCAGCACCAGATCAAATCTGATCTGGTCTTGAAACGTGCGGTCGATGTCTCACGGACGTTTCACCGACGTCTCACTGATGACTCAGAGTGTTTTCAGAACGCCAGAACAGCCCATCAAAACAATTTCTGACGTTTTATGTCAAACTTGTCTTGAACTGTGGTCGACAACTTGGCGCGAGCCGGCGTACGATACACGACAAGGACAATGACAACGACAACGCCTCGACAATTCTAACACGAGATTAGATCGAAAGATTCATACAAAGGTAAATAGGTAGGTAGGTAGATTGCTTGGTTGGTAGGTAGGTAGGTAGGTAGGTAGGTAGGTAGGTAGATTGGTAGGTACGTAGGTACGTAGGTAGGTAGGTAGGTAGATTGGTAGGTACGTAGGTAGGTAGGTAGGTAGGTAGGTAGGTAGGTAGGTAGGTAGGTAGATTGGTAGGTACGTAGGTACGTAGGTAGGTAGGTAGGTAGATTGGTAGGTACGTAGGTAGGTAGGTAGGTATGTGAGCGGGTGGGTAGGTAGTTAGCTAGGTATAAGGCACATGTGTCAAACTCAAGGCCCCCACGTCATTTTATGTGGCCCGCGAGTGATTAATTGAAATTCAAATGAATTAAAATAGGTCTATGCTGCTTTAAGGCGTGCGTTGACCATAAACTACACTTCCCACAATGCATGGCGTTGAAAATTGAATAAGTAATAAATACAGAAAGTTATTCAGTGATATGTTACAGAGTAGTTACCTTTATTTTACATTTAGTTATATTTATTCTCTATGACAGTTAAATCAGGCCCTTTGAGGACACCACTGGTATAAGGGTTAGGGTTGGGTAGGTATGTATGTATGTAGGTGGGTTAGGAGTCAGGTAGATCAATTGGTACGTGAGTAGGTTGGTAGGTAGGTAGATGCTTGTTTACTACTGATTAACTATCAAAACGTAATCTAGGAGAAAATTCGCTCCTTAAATATAAATGAAACATTTCAGACACAGAGTGAAGCTTCTTATACACAACATTTATCTTTTATCAGTTAAGGATCTGAAGACAAAATAAACTGTGTTGATAAAAGTGCTTTCTGAACGTCTCTGTTTGCTCTCGTCTTTCTTCATCTGCCTCTGAAGTTTCTCTCTCTGACTAATCTCACTCATTTGTTCCTTCAAGCGTGTTTTTTCTCCGTCTTATCACGAAATTCCTTCTGCTTCGCTGTGGCTGCAGTGTTTATGTTAGTGAGAAGGATGTGGAGAGAGCTTTGCTGCAGTCCAGCTGCATGTGGGTCACAGTCTGCCAAAGAGACGCTGCACGAACCCCAACACCTGCCTCGTTTTCCACCATAAACTAACATCTCGAGCGAGTCTGTGCCGCAGAAACGACGACAAAGTCGAGCAGAGTCGGTCCAATCAGAACCCTCCTGCAATCCTGACACACAGGCCCAGCCAGACAGGGGAGACGAGTGAAACCCGAGCCCACATTAAAGCACCTCCATCAGGTAGGAGATTAGGGGGAGGCCTCCGTGCTCTCAGTGTCTGCGGGGGTCCGGGGCCTCTGAGGCCTTATCTCACCTCCATCTGGAAAGAGAATCTGAGGGTAGTCTAATGGTCTGATAAGAGGCCATGTCGACTGACACGGTAACAGCCTCTCACCCCCATCGGGGAAAAAACCAGCTTGGATGTGAGCCTGGCTGTGGTGCACTCTCATGCGGGTGAGGGGGGGGGGGGGGGGGGGGTGAGCGGTGCATGGTGGCATTCACTTCACTTTGAAGCTTTGACCCAGGATCCTGACAAGCAAGCACAGGCTCAACGTTTACAGAGACAAGTAGCAACCGAGAACGCGGCGCTGTGATCGTGTGCCACCTTTGTGCATTTCTGCTAAACCACAGATGCGTGTGAACTCACCTTTTTTTTTCTTCTAAAAGCCAAATTTCCATTAATTACTTAGGTGCCTACAGATGTGCAGATCAACTTGATGAGGTTTTTGGCATCGGGAGGAAATAAAAGGTGAAGGGAGCCATTCCGTGTGGTTAGCTTTAAGCACAAAGAGCACAAAGAGCGCAGTATTGTACACACAGTTCCAGCTCGACTCGACTTGTTTCTTCCTCAGCGATAGTCACGACATACTGAGCCCACACTGAACTGTGACGTCAACAGACGGACGATCACCGATTGGTCAGAGAGCGACGTCACTGAAGAGTCGTGAGCGCGACGTCGACGACAACAACGTCCGACTGTAGATTCAAGTTCTTGTGACGACTTTGACCGTGTTTGGACGAGAAAAGCCACAGATTTACTGCGTCGCGGGTCGTGTAACTCCAGAGAGGATAGACGACGATTTAAGACGAAATGCGAGCGCTGCACGAATTACCCCGTAAAAACACGAGAACGTCATCGACAGAGAACACAGCAGCTTCGTAGGCCGCTCCTCCTTCAGGTGGTAAGTAAATCACTTTTGACGTGAAAATATGACGCATGACGCATTTGAAAACTTCACAAACAGATGATGATGAATAAGCGAATGTATCAGCTACTATACTCTACGAAATAAAAGTGCTAAGTAGAACCATATAAGGTTCTTCGGCTTGTCCTCAGAGGAGAACCCTGCCTCCTAACCCACCTACCTACTCACATGCATACCTACCTCTCACCCAACCCTACCCTAGATACCTAGGTAACTACCAACTTACCCAACTGCCTCCTAACCTACATACCGACCTACCAAGCAATCAACCTACATACCTACCTACCTAACCCCAACCTTGACCCACATACCTAGCTAACTACCAACTTACCTAACTGCCTCCTAACCTACTAACCGACCTACTAAGCAATCTACCTACCTACCTATCTGCCTCCTAATCTACCTACTCCCATACCAATCTACCTCCCTTCCTCCTAACCTACCTACCTACCATGCAATCTACCTACCTACCTACCTACCTACCTACCTACCTACCTACCTACCTACCTACCTACCTACCTACCTACCTGCCTCCTAACTTAGATACATACCCACCTACCTAACCCCAACCCTAACCCACATACCTAGCTAACTACCTACCTGCCTCCTAATCTACCTACCTACTCACGTACCAATCTACCTACCTGCCTACTAACCTACCCACCAAGCAATCTACCTACATACCTAGCTATACCACCTGCCTCCTAACTCACCTACATACCTACCTAACCCCAACCCTAACCCACATACCTACCTACTTACCTCCTCCCCAACCTACCCACAAATCAACAACTATACTGAAATAAAAGTGCTAAGTAGAACCATATAAGGTTCTTCGGCTTGTCCTCATAGGAGAACCCTTTTTGGCTTGGTTTTAAAGGGTTCTCTGGATCAAAATGGTTCTTACTGGAACCATTAGTGTTACCAAGAACCCTTGAAAAACAAATGGTTCCAGGTAGAACCTCAGGCCTTGTAGAAGAACCCTTTTGGAACCCTTATTTCTAAGAGTGTATTTCATCGTTGTGACTTAAATGTGAAACATGTTGTGGTTTCTTTTCTCCTCTAAAACAAATAAGACACAAATTCCCCACGTTTTATTATTATATCATATTATGAACTAAACCACTAATGGATTGACGAATAAAAAAAGTGATGAATCAGCTGCAGAAAACTATAAGAGAGAGAGTTTCTCTGTTTTGCTTTATGAAACATAAGAGTATAGAAGGGAAATGTGGGGGAAAGAGAGTCACGACATCATAATTCATGTTTGTCTTTTATAAGCAGAGGAAAGTTTCCGTGCAGGAGATAAAGTGTTTGCTGCAGTCGAGACGTTTCCCCGTCTCTGAAAGACGGAAAAAAGGACGAGGCAGAGTCAGCAAACGGCAAACTTTGATTCTCTGAAACCCGGCTTTCTTTTCACATTTGTTTCTGTAGGTGAACAATAAAAAGAAATCCTCGTTCACATGCCTTTACGGTGTAATCCCGAGTGCTATCGAAGCTCCGCCCTCCTCCTGATGTCTTCTCAAGATGAGAGCGGTGACCCATCTGTCCTCACTCCTGACCCGTCACTGCCCACAGACTCACTCTTTCACCATCTGGTTTTTATTGCCCACACAGTCCATTTCCCTCTCTTAACTGATTTGCCCTTCTACCACATCAGGCCGGAGACACAGAAACATCTCTTTTTTTTTTTTTCCCTGTTCTGTGTCAGGAAAAAGCAGCGACTGCTCGAGTTTGACAGAAAACAGACAGTGAGTGAAATCACCGCCTTCATCGGCCGACGCTGACGGACAGTTTCAGTCTAAACAACTTTTACAGACTCGTATAACAGACGCGTGTTGACTTTAGGGGAATTTAGAGCCCGAGACGACGAAAACACGATCTGCTGAGGACGACGTGACCTTGAACTTTGACCACCCAGACCCACACAGACCCACAAAGACCCACACAGACTCACACAGATCCACACAGACTCACACAGACCCACAAAGACCCACACAGACTCACACAGATCCACACAGACCCACAAAGACCCACACAGACTCACACAGATCCACACAGACCCACACAGACTCACACAGACTCACACAGACTCACACAGACCCACACAGACTCACACAGACTCACACAGACTCACACAGACCCACACAGACCCACACAGACTCACACAGACTCACACAGACCCACACAGACTCACACAGACCCACACAGACTCACACAGACTCACACAGACTCACACAGACCCACACAGACACACACAGACTCACACAGACTCACACAGACTCACACAGACCCACACAGACCCACACAGACCCACACAGACCCACACAGACACACACAGACTCACACAGACTCACACAGACTCACACAGACCCACACAGACTCACACAGACCCACACAGACCCACACAGACACACACAGACTCACACAGACTCACACAGACTCACACAGACCCACACAGACTCACACAGACCCACACAGACTCACACAGACTCACACAGACTCACACAGACCCACACAGACCCACACAGACTCACACAGACTCACACAGACTCACACAGACCCACAAAGACCCACACAGACCCACACAGACCCACACAGACTCACACAGACCCACACAGACTCACACAGACTCACACAGACTCACACAGACCCACACAGACTCACACAGACTCACACAGACTCACACAGACCCACACAGACTCACACAGACTCACACAGACCCACACAGACTCACACAGACCCACACAGACCCACACAGACTCACACAGACTCACACAGACCCACACAGACTCACACAGACCCACACAGACTCACACAGACTCACACAGACTCACACAGACCCACACAGACCCACACAGACACACACAGACCCACACGGTCGTTCAGAAACGTCGCGTACTCTGATGACGACGCTGTTTAAATACAGGACGTCGTGTGAGATTAAAACTTCAAACTACAGATGTTTTCAGTCTGATTAATGAACTTTATTCTGAAATCTGTAACGATCAGTTCACTCGTTTAATGTAGCAAATGAGACGTGTTTTACTACCAAATAACATCAGCTGGTACTATGGTCTGTATATAATTACTTTTACTTCTAAAACTTAAGTAGATTTTACATCATTATAAATTACTTTTGATAGTTAAGTAAATGTCATAAACTTTGATTTTTACTATAAAAAGTGACTTCAACTTCTACCAAAGTCATTTTCTGGTCACATACTTATATATGTATATACTATACTATACTATACTATACTCTACTATACTGTGACAGAGCGACACTAAAGTGTTCAGCTGCTTAAGTCCAAGTCGACGTTTGGAGGAATTCCCTCAGGATGTTGTTGAGATATCACATCATCATCATCATCATCATCATCATCATCATCATCATCATCATCATCATCTTCATCCTCATCATCATCATCATCATCATCACATGTAGAGTATCTGTGTATAAACAGATGCACGGAGACACATCCTGATTACGTCTCATCTGGGATTTAGACGTATAGATTTTTGGACATTTGCCACATATTTATGTATGTGTGTGTGTGTGTGTGTGTGTGTGTGTGTGTGTGTGTGTGTGTGTGTGTGTGTGTGTGTGTGTGTGTGTGCTAAATGTATAAAATGATGTTTTGCTCACACTGTGAAAAAACACCATGTTTTTAACAAACTTAAAATAAAACGTTTAAATGAACTTCCTTCATTTAGGTGTTGAATTTAAATATTTGCCCCACGTTTCAATGTTTCTTTGTCCACACACGAAGAAATAAAATAAAATAAATAAATAAATCAGGATTCTGACAAAAAATGTCAAAATTTGGACTTTTCTGACTTTAATCTGACAATTCTGGCTTTTTTTGTTTGTTTGTTTTTAAAAAATATATTGAAATTTGTCCCTTATCTTCTTCCATACAAATCAATTTAGGATCGTGTGTGTGTGTGTGTGTGTGTGTGAGACGTTTTTTGTTGTTTGGTGGTCAAACATCAGAGCTGCTTCAGATGTGTTTAAGACAAAGTGACAACATCAGAATTGATGTCAAGTGGACTCACAGTGTATATGTGTGTGTGTGTGTGTGTGTGTGTGTGTGTGTGTGTGCTAGCGCAGCTGCAACGCGGCGCCTAATGCTGCTTAAGTCCGGTCTCAGGAAGAACCAATCATGTTATTGGCTGAGTGTGTTGGTGCTGCCGGGGTCAGCGTCGCCCCAGGACACGACACACACACACACACACACACACACACACACACACACACACACACACACACACACACACTTCCTGGTGGTCTGCTGGTGATCTCCACCTCAGCGTGACCTCGGTGAGGCTGAAGACGTGCGTGGAAAAGAAAACATTTCAGCGAGGACTTGATTCTGATTCCTTACACAAACACGAAGACTGAAAAATGGAGCGGCGTTTAGTGGAAGAGTCCACGAGTCCGTGAGGGGGGGGGGGTTCAGAGCGACGTGGGCAACCATTCATGAGTTTTAGAATCATTATCTTAGTTTTTCGGTGGGTTGTGGCTACGAATCATCTTCATCTATCAAGAAGCTCAAGTAATACTTGAGTAAAAGTACACTCAGTGGTGTACACTCTTAGAAATAAGGGTTCCTAAAGGGTTCTTCTACAAGGGCTGAGGTTCTACCTGGAACCATTTGCTTCTGAAAAACCCTTTCTCCAAAGAAAGGCTTTTTCAAGGGTTCTTGGTAACAGTAATGGTTCCAGTAAGAACCATTTTGATCCAGAGAACCCTTTAAAAGCCCTTTCCTGAATAAAGGATTTTAAAAGGGTTCTTGGTGGAACCCTCCAAAAGGGTTCTCCTGTGAGGACAAGCCGAAGAACCTTCTATGGTTCTACTTAGCACTTTTACTTCTAAGAGTGTAGGGCCAGTTGTCTTTCAACTGGAAGGTTGTGGGTTCAATTCCTGTTCAATCGTTTGGGTTCACTTAGAAATTACCTTGTTTTTTGAAGGAAAATAACCTTTTTTTTCAATGATTCTAACATTAAATTAATCATAAACACACTCTATACATTGTTAATGTGGTAAAAACGTCTGGTTGTTAATAGAATATGTACATAGGTGTAAATATAAAGGCCCATTTCCAGTGTTCTAATGGTACATTGTGTTTGCTAATGGTGTTAGAAGACTATTGGATGATTAGAAAACCCTTGAAAACTGTTTTATTTGGAATAAAAATCATTATTTCTAATCTCGTCAATGTCTTGACTATAATTTCTATTCCTGTTGTAACTCTTTTGATGAATAAAAGTCCGACTTTTAATGGAAAACACAAAGAAAATAGTATAGGTGAGGCCAACACTTTTGAACGGCAGGGTAAAGACTAATAAAGCAGCCCAACAAGACTAGAAAAGCTCTAAAAGCTGCCAAACCAGCTTGGATCTATATTGTCAAATATAAATATATATGAGGCCAACATGGACTAAAGCTGTCTGGGAAACTACGAACTAGTAATCTTTAAGGCTTTAGTCGTGGTTTAGTGATAAAATCATCCAGCATTTAGTAGAGTATTGAGTTTGCCACAGATCAGTAGACATCACTTCTCAAATCAGCCGTTTTAACAAAGTGGTACGACCTCAAATTAAAGGAGCCGTTGGACTAAACTCTTTAGTGGTGATGTCACGGTGGTTTCCTGAAGGGAATTCCCTGCTCTTCAGAGGTGACAGGTGAACACACACTCACTCACACACTCACTCACACACTCACTCACACACTCACTCACTCACTCACTCACTCAAACACTCATATCTAAAGTGTGATTGGTCGTCAGCGCTCGTCTCTCCGACTGAAACCGCCGACCCTCGGTGAGCGGCAGCCATCTTGAACCCTTGACAACCCTCGCTGGATCGCTCCACTACGACGCTCCGCCAGTGAATCTGAACGGGAGATACCAAGCGTCGTAGAACGTGACAGAGGTCTGGCTCTGCGGCGCAGATAGGGAGTAAATAACCCTCATTAGTTTTGACAAAGCGACTCATAGTGTTGTGATATTTACGGCCCAAACACACTGTAGCCGTTAAACAAAGCGGTGATAGAGTCATGAACAGTGACACAGCTGAGGCTGGAGCTTAATGTTTCATCTGGATCAGGGATAAATACAACAGGTTATGAGTAAATACCATTTATGATGAAAGCTAAGCAGCGCAGCTCGGACTCTAACGTATGTTAAACTGTCCTCGCTCGGTTTATGAGAGAATATTAACGTCCTGGCAGCGTTTGTGTTTGAGAAGAAACTTCTTTTTTCTAAGCATTTGTATCAGATCAGGCCTCACAAACATGGAGAGTTTTGTGAAAGCGTGATTTAGCGACGCGAGCGCAGGCTTCAGTCAGTCGTAAACTCTGAAGCGTGAAATACGGCCTCGTTGGTGGAGCTCAGAGTGTGAACGAGTACGAGCGACTCTCAGCTGTCACTCACGTCACTCCCTCATCCCTGCCTGGTTCTAGGCCACGCCTCCTCGACGGCCGCCTCAGTCGACCCCAAAACAGTTGGTGTTCATGACCTGGATGTGGTGAAGGCTGATCTACCTGCATCTACCTAAAGACATTAAACCTTCTTGAGTTTAAAGGTCACATAGAGTGGTCC